>NC_056747.1:942133250-942183250 GCF_019279795.1 Protopterus annectens
GATGGAAACCTTTCCATTCCACACTGTATGGAGATGCCAGTTCTGCATGGTTGACATTTCGAATGTCAATCATATGGTCTCAGCCATATGGTCTTCGACATTCTGAAATGTCGACCATGTGCAGGGGACCTATATATATAGATATATGTAAATATATATATATATATATATATATATATATATATATATATATATATATAACATGTATGCACACACACACACACACACACACACACACACACACACACACATATATATATATATATATATATATATATGTGTGTGTGTGTGTGTGTGTGTGTGTGTGTGTGTGTGTGTGTGTGTCTGTGTATGTGTGTGTGCGTATTTGTAAGAGAGAGAGAGAGAGTGCAATATTATTGGCTGAAAACACCTTTGGTTGAAAAGTTGTGAGAATGTAAAAAAGAGTGAATACACAAATGTATGCATACCTTTTTGTGTGAATGCAGTTTTGCTGAATTCAAAGTTTGTGAAAAGGTGATGGCTATGAAAATGTACAAGATAGTGTTATGCTGGTTAGTACGTAGAGGGTTAGGTAATAGGTGCAGATTTCATGTTGTGCCTGTTTGGGCTGTGTGTGTGGTCTGTGTCCTTTTGCCTTATGAAATGGTATTGCTAAGGAAAGAACGATTAATAATGTAATATGCAGGGTTGGGTTTTGGGGATTGGGGCAGGCAAAGGTATAGGATTAGGGGTTAGCACACATGAGTAAGGAGGTTTGGGAGGGTAATTTGCCTTGGAAATCAGACATTTTTTTTGGCTCCTCAACTCAAGATTAGACAAACTTTTTTTGTTGCTCAGGGTGAGAGCTAGATTGGATGGTTGCACCGGGCTCCCCAACAGCTAGCTACTGCTATGGCACCTCGTATGTTGTCCTCTGCCATGCTGTAAATCCCATGTAACCCACTAACCCTCATTATGCTTTATTTCTTGTTCCTAAACGTATTAATTACTTGTGATTGTTGTAAAACTCTTGGAAGATGTATGTAAATCTGCAGCGACTGTCTGCCATGGGTATATTTTATTAACAGAAACTAAATACTAAACTAACAATAATTACCTGATTATCTGGTATTGCACAACTAGCACTGTGCTGTTTCCTGTCCTACATTGCCATTTTCCTGTTTTTTTTTTTTTTTTGAGGTTTTCTAGTTGTCCCTCTTTTTCACGCATATTTTATCTTTTTTTTTGAAACTTGTTGTATGCATCAGAGATGAATTTAACCGATTTCCATTGTGTCACATTTTGACTGGTGATACGGCTTTGTTTGAATAGTTTAAATACCCACTCGCAGCCAAATATGCACCTGAGCTCAATACAATGAATGTTTCCTTTGTTGCACTGGGATCATATTCTGTTTTATCTGCAGTAGTATTTGAGAGACAGATATAAGCTCCATGAAACAAATGAAAAGAAGCTAGACACTCCCAAGCATTTGTCCTATTAAAATCTTTCTATGTATCATGCTGTAAGATGTTAATAACTGATGTCTTTTATCAACCGGTTATGGTTGTCCACCAGAAAAGATTACTGTTTTTCACCTTTATGTTGAAAAACTAGCTATACTAATTGACTTAAGCAACAAATTTCTGATTTGTTCTGTGATTTTAGAATGTCTGCATATGTGTGTGTGTGTGTGTGTGTGTGTGTGTGTGTGTGTGTGTGTGTGTGTGTGTGTGTGTGTGTGTGTGTGTGCGTGTGTGTGCGTGTGTGTGTGTGTGTGTGTGTGTGTGTGTGTGTGTGTGCGTGTGTGCGTGTGTGTGTGTTTCATGTGCAAGTGCAAATGTCTCTGTGTGAGACATTTTCATAGCTGTATATGAATTAGCTACATTTGCTTGCTTGTAAAAGTGAGTCTTCTTGGAAGCAAATGACATAAAATTATTAATAGTTGGCTGCTGACCCAGTCATCATAGACCTCACAACAGCTAAAGGGCTCTTCAGGGCATTGTATGACAGCACAACACAGGTGTGAGTATTTCAGCAAGGGTCAGGCAAGTCAAATGATGGGACTGTGGGCAAGGAGGAAAAACACAACTCAATCTAGCTCAATAAATAAAAACGACTTAGAACTTTACAGCACTTAATTCCAGGAAGATAAAGACTCATAATCTTTTAAGAAATATTAATGACCATCACTATCATAAGAATAATTAGTTCATTACTTTCTAAATGTTTTTCCAAAAGTTGTAAAGAATGTTCTGTAGACATCATTCTCCTACCAAAATGTGCTGTTTTATATGTGAAACAATTCCTTTAATACAACTGACATTTCTAACATTTTATTTTTCCTTATACACATTCTGCTGAGACTTTTCTCCCATCTTGCTTGAAGAGAATACAAACTTATTCATGGCTTTGATGTACTGGCACCCACTCATATGGGACAGTTTCAGCTGGGTCAGAGGCATGAAGAACTGGTTTGTATAATACCTGAGTGCAGGTGATGGGGCACTGATTGCTTCCATGAAAACCTAGAAAACAAACAGAAGATTCTGTTTAGTATTAAAACCAAAGATGAAGTATAATCTGATAATAGTGTAAAACCACCAAATACTCAAAAAAAAACACTCTAGTGCTGGCTTCACACAAAATCACCAAAGTTCTTTAGCGTAACCAAATTTTATTTGCCACTTTCGTCTTTATGACTTCCTCAGAAAAAAAATTTAATGCAAAAACCAAGCTTTTATACACTTTATAAAACAGCTTCAACAAATCATTATAAAATTGACAAAACATAAAACAATCAATCAATTAACCAGTGATTGCAAGCCTTCTGTCCCTAAGAATTTCTTAGGAACAGAAGACTTGCAATCACATGAAGGGTTAATGTTTACAAAGTTATAAAGTATTACTTAGATTAAAATTACTGTACTCATGTCAGTACAAAGCAAGGGCCACTGAGCTGTTTCTCTTTCTATTGGCCACTAGGTGACACACTAAATACTGCATGTTTTTTAAGCCCTTCGTTACTTGTCCTGATGAAGACTTTAGGATTCATGACTCAGAGGAGTTTGACAGGTGTCTAGATGGGTGAATAACACAACTGCATCTTCTGGTTTCATTAGTTTTTAGGTAACTGTGAGGCCAGGTACTGCAACTAAGTATTTTTGAATATAACAACTGATAAATAATGTAGGTTGCAAAAGAAAGAAGTAAGCTGCTCCCTAGCATATGTCTCTCTCTCTCTACACACACACACACACACACACACACACACACATACATATATATATATATATATATATATATATATATATATATATATATATATATATATATATTATATATATATTTATTTAAATTTGTTGACCAGGAGTGTCCGACTGGACGTGGGTCCATTTTCAGCGGAGGCCCGGGGAGAAAAGCTCCACAGTAAAATAAACAGACAGTAGTTACATTGGATTACATAGCGATTAACAATTTAACATAGAAATTACTTACAACATATTTACAGATGAAGAACATTGTACATCAGTAGACAACTAGAATCTTTATCTGTGAAGTACATAACAGGCATTAGCAAATGTAACAATGAGAAGTTCCTGCTGTATAATAAGTACTTGGCTTATGAGCATCTGAGCTTGCTATCATCAAGGTAGTTAGTGGAGGTGAAAGAAAGGTAGTAGTTGGATGGGGTGGATGATATTAGAGTGAGAGTTGCAAGGGCATAGCCAGCATGTTTTTAGGTGCGCTTTTAATAAAGTTTTGAAGTTGGTGCATGATGGTACAGAGGTAATTGTGGGTGGGAGTGAGTTCCATAATTTGGCTATGGCGCAAGAGAATAGTGCTTCACCAGCAGAGTTATTGGCTTTAGTGATCTGCAAGTGATATTTTTTTGCTGGATCTTAGTGGTCTGGTGGTGCGATAGGGTTGGAGTAGATTCTGGAGGGATGGGACATTTAGTGGATGGTTTACTAGTTTGTGGGCGAGTGAGAGTTGATACCACTGAAGGAGGTGAGGGAGTTCAAGCCAGCCCAGTTCAGCAAGTGAGAGACAGTGGTGACTACGGTAGGATGCCCTGTGGCGAATTTGGCGATTTTGTTGTAGCAGGTCTCTAGCTTGTTTAGATCACATTGCCTAAGGTTGGTATATACTGGAGAGGCATAAAGTAGGGTGGAGATAAGGTGGGAATTTGCTACTGAAATCTTTGCTGCTTTGGTGAGAAATTGTTTATTTCTGTATAATGCTCCTAGTTTTTTGTGGACTTTTTATGGTCATGGATATGTGAATGTCAAATTTTAGTTTATTGTCTATTTCCACTCCTAGCAATTTGGTGTGTTCAGTTGGGTATATAGTGGTGTTGTCTTTTGCTGTGATGTTAAATTGAGAGTTGTTTTGAGTATGTTTGGTGGGTTGGAAGATGAGTAGTTTAGTTTTGTTTGGGTTGAGTATTAATTGGGGATCAGATAACCATGTTTCAACAGAGGAAAAGGCTTCCTGTGTGTCTTTTTGCAGTTTGGGTAGGGACTGGGCTGAGCAGATGATGGTTGAGTCATCTGCGTATTGGATGAGTGTGCCATGTTTGGTGGCAGAGGCTAGATTATTGGTGTAAACAGAGAAAAGTAGGGGTCCAAGGATGGATCCTTGGGGAACCCCTATGGAGACAGGTAGTTGGGGAGATATGTCATTCTGCCATACAATGGATTGTTGGCGGTCAGACAGGTAACTCTGAAACCAGTTGGTGACTGATTGTGAGAAGGATAGGTTATTGAGGACAGAGATAAGTTGTTTGTGTGGGACCATGTCAAATGCTTTAGATAGGTCTAGGAAAGTAGCAGAGGAGAGATAGCCATTGTTTTTATGCTAAAGGATAGTGTTAGTAAAGGAGAGTAAGGCAGTGGTGGTGCTATGGTTTGGTCGGAAACCATGCTGAGTACTGGAAAGGAGGTTGTTAGTAAGGAGGTAGTGTGAGACCTGAGAGTGTATGCATCTCTCTAGTATTTTGGAGAGTGGAGAGAGAATAGCTATGGGGCAGTAATTGGTTAGTTCTGCATATGGTCCGCCTTTGTGGAGGGGAATTATATGTGAGACTTTCCACAATGTGGGAATGTAACTTTCTGACAGAGATCGGTTAATCAAGATGGATACTGGGTAGGCCAGAGCATCAGCTGCGATTTGTAGGTATTCACTTGGGAGGTTGTCTGCTGCTAATTTGGTGGGTTTAAGTTTAGTTAAGAGTTTTTTTATGTTGGAGGTAGGTACAGGAGAAAAAGAGAAGGCAGTGGGGAGATTACTAGTTGAAGGTGTGGGTTGGAGGAGGGGGTTGTGTTGTTTAGCTAGTGATAGTATGGTTTGGGTGAAGTGTGTGTTGAATGAGGTAGCAATATTTTCTGAGGAGTGAGGGATGTTAGGAGGAGGGTACTGACTTTACCTGGGTGGAGGATGGAGTTTATGGAGGACCAGAATTGTTTGGGGCTGTGTTGTGAGGAGTCTAGGGCAGACTGGTAGTATTGGAATTTGTCCCGTTTTATTAGCTTTTGACTCTATTATGTAGTTCTAGGAATTTCTGTCTAGCTGCAGGGGTTTTGGTTTTGCACCAGTGCTCCCAGGCTTTATCCCTGTTTTTCATTTCTGACTTAGTGGTTTTCTGTAGCCATGGGGGGTTGTGCTTTGGTTCAGGAAAATCTTATGGGGGCATGGTAATTAAGGATGTTCAGGAAGGTAGTATTAAAAATTCAACTCGTCATCTAGACTGAGGTACTTTAGAGCATGCCAGTTACATTCTTTGAGGGATGAGATGAATGTGAGTGGGTTAAAGTTTATTTTTATGTATTTGATGATAGATGACAGGTTTAGCTTGGTACAGGTATTTTTGAGTAGGAATGTTGGGGAGTGATCACTGAGGCTATCTGATAAGCAGCCTGTTATATATGACTGGGGTTCTTACTGACTAGTATCCAATCCAGGGTAGTGTGCTTGCTGGAGTTTTATTTATCCTTGTTGGTGACTGGACTAGTTGGGTGAAGCCATGAAGGTGTACATGATGGGTTGGATTGTTGCCAGAACAGGATTGCCAGTCAATATTGAAATCACCTAAGATGATAGTTTCTTGGGGAGATGGTGGGTAGACCAGCTGAGGAGGTTTTCTAGTGGAGGGATGTTTTGGCCAGGTGGGAAGTAGCATCCAATTATGTTGATGGTTTTGTTTTGGTTAATTTTGAGGTTGGTATATATTATTTCTTCATTGCCTATTTGTGGAGCTGATGATTTTAAGATCTGGATGTTTAGATGCTGTTTAAATATTATAGCTACACCACCTCCTTTTTGTTTAGCCGGTCTACTCTTAGTATGCCGTAACCTGTAGGGAGTATTTGCTCATTGGTAATGTGAGGTTTTAGCCAGGTTTCTGTCAGGATGACAATATCTGGGGAGTATAAGTCAATGGTGGCATGGAGTTCATGGACTTTGTTGGATATACTTCTAATATTTAGGCTTAGTAGAAGGAAGTCACTTGGCTTTCTATTGGCTGTAATATGGGAGAAGTTGTGGTTTCTAGTCTTATTATGAGGATTGGGGTTGGAGATGGTAGGGCCAGGGTTGGGGTGGATGTCTCCACTTAGGGCTAGTTTTGATATGCATGAGATTATTAGTTTTCTCAGTTTTTGAATGTGTTTGTTTATAAGGGAAACTTTATGATTGTGCTTTGTGGGTAATAGGTATGGTGGGAGGGTTACTATGTTAAGTTGTAGGGATGCTTTACGTTTGAGTAATATAGTTGGTAGAATATGTGGGGAGTGCATAGGGATGGTTCTTGAACTGGTGGGAGGGGAGCTGAGCATGGGTGAGACATGGGTGGTGGTGTGAGTAGTAGTACAGTGGTAGTGGTTAAGTGGGGGAATGATGGA
Organism: Protopterus annectens; assembly: GCF_019279795.1. Lineage (NCBI taxonomy): Eukaryota > Metazoa > Chordata > Ceratodontiformes > Protopteridae > Protopterus > Protopterus annectens. Next base: position 942,140,114 of record NC_056747.1, read on the forward strand.
GCTTTGGTAGGATGTAAGATATGCAAGGAGAGTGCATGCAGTGAGCAAAGGAAAGGTATGCTTGTACATGTCAGTTGAGGAGGTGTGAAAGTAGAGGGAATATGGAGGAGGTAGTGTTGGGTTAGCGCTGTGGTTGGCTATTGGAAAGATGGGAGTGGTTTGAGTGCAATAAAGGTGGGACCACTGGGGGCGGGAGGGAATAGGGGGCAGGGTGGGGAGCGAAGCGGGTAGAGACCCTGTTAGGGTCTTGTATGAGGGGCTGGAAACAATCACAAAGCAAGACAAGTATGTGTTAAGAAACAATCACAATTGACCAAGGACTGCTCTGAAACTGTAAGTTTTTTCTTAATTTCTCAGGTGGAAAAACAGGATAACCTTGTATCAGTAGGCTACTGTGGTCATAGTTTAAATTAACAAACACACAGTATTGATCAGTTATGGATACTATTTGCTAACAGAAGGGAATAAGAGAAAGTGGAAGATGTGTGTGGTGGTGGGGGGGAGGCTGCTTACAGCCAAAGCACAGTGCTCTCCAGGGGAAAATGAAGATTGGCTCAAACAGGTAGACACATACTCAAAGTTAACTGTAGCTGTTTGCAGACAGTCCAGACCCGGACTGCGCTTCTCTTATAAGAATGTTAAAGGTGGTACCGCAGTTGAATACTTAAGAGTGGTGTTAGGTCTAGAAAAGAAGAGTACAGAGAGGAGTAAGCACTTTTGAGATGGTAAATATATATTATAAAGATTATAAAAAACACACTGAGCAAATAGCTACCACATGCAGGACAATGTCCTGAACCACTACTTAGTATATGCAGATACTGAGCCAATTGGAAGAACATTAGAAAACAAAAACCAAGACATACATATATCTATATATATATACATATATATATATATATATATATATATATATATATATATATATATATATATATATATATATATATATATATGAGTTTACTTTGGAAGGCTGAAACACCACAACACCAACTTTCACAATCCCGAGATGAAAAGGCCGACATCAGAAAATTGACGTCCCGAAACACTTACTGTGAACTTCAGGTAAGTAATCACTTGGCCATCACATTGAACTTTGCCTTTTACCCACGCAGTAGTGTAACCTCGAAGTTGGTATATTTAGTTAGAGTGGTGTGGGGGGTGAAGCCCCTCACATCGATGGGTTTAATTTGCTTTGGGTTTAATTTTATATTTTTTTGGACAAGTGGTTGCTTACCTTGAGTTCGCAGTCAGTGTTCCGGGACGTCAGTTTTTTGATGTTGTTGGCCATCTTGGGATTGTGAAAGTCGGTGTTGTAGTATTTCGGTCTTCCAGAGTGGACCCACACACACACATATATATATATATATATATATATATATATATATATATATATATATATATATATATATATATATATATATATATATATACATACATATACATGCACACACACACACACGCGCGCGCACACGCACACATGCACACACAGATACAGAAAGATAGGGAGAGAGATAAAATACATATATACACACCATGCATACATATATAATCCACACAGCCAATAAACCACAGCAAAACTGGAAGAGTGCTAGTAGGAACAAAACAAGACAAAAGCAAACCTAATTATATTTGGATCAAAAAGTGGTAAATAATGTAGGTTGAAAATGCAAGAGATAAGGTGCTATCTATACACACACACACACACATATATATATATATACATATATATATATATATATATATATATATATATATATATATATATATATATATACATATATATACACAAACACGGGTTCACTGCTAAATCTCGAATTACGGAATCTCGAGACTGAAACCCGAAGACCAGTATCTCGAGATTCCGTAATATTGAAATTAAAAAAAACATTTTTTAAAGCATATGCAAGGGGGCAAGTCGTTCTGCGCCCCCCACACCCACTGCAACTTAAATATACCAACTCCGAGATCACACCACAGTGGAGTGAATGGAAATTTTGCCATTCACTTCACTGTAATGCAATCTTGGAGTTTGTATATTTAAGTGCAGGGGTTGCAGGGGGGCGTGCCCCCCTGCATATACCTTTCTAAATGTTTTTTTTCTTTATATTTTCTTTTTAATTTTTATATTACGGAATCTCGAGATTCTGGTCTTCGGGATTCAGAGTCTCGAGATTCCATAATTCAAGATTTAGTAGTGAACCTATATGTATATATATATATATATATATATATATATATATATATATATATATATATATATATATATATACATATATATGGGTTCACTACTAAATATATATATATTTTATTAAGTCCACAATCTAGTTTCACTGCTTGCTATGCAAGTTCTTCAGACTGTAGTGAAAAAAAGAGTGACAAGCATTCTGCTTTTATAACACAATCCATGAAAGAACAGTCATACTGTAAATAAAGATGATAAACCTGCATCAAGCATTTGTCAATGTATAGATTAATCATGTACAAATATCAAAAAGTATTGAAGTTAATGGCATGTATTATAAAATGAATGCACAAATAGTTTGTGACTTATCAAAAACTGTGATTGGCAGATCTTGCCTATTTGTCCACTGTGGGACCAACTGTCCCATAACATTGGTGCCCAGTGGAGGGATGCCTGGGTTTGTTGGGTTTACTATCAAATGTTGGAAAGTTAGTTTACCATTGTTCAGATGGACAAGGGTACAGGTGCAAAAGTTTAAAATCCTGAGTTGAATTTTTATTGCCTCCGACATGTTGTCTTCATGATTTTGAGCATCGATGTTTACAACTGGATTGGAAATCGCACTACAGTGGGGATCGGGAAACTTACCCTTTTCCTCACTGTAGTGCGATCTCGGAGTTGGAATATACATTTAGCAGGGGTTATGAGGGGCATTTGTAGGGCATCTCTAGATGTCAAGGTTTGTTGGGTAATGTCAATAATGTTCAATCGGACTTATCGACATTACTGCATCCGTTGGTGTGATGAAACGATGTTGTGACTCATGTCCATTTGGTTCGAGTAAGTCATTACTCGAACAAGAGCTTATCAGAATTTTGATAGTAAACCACTTTTTTGCCCTCTGTCCCAGCTTGGTATCCAGGTATGCTGTCTAGCCTTTTCCCATCCTGGATTCTTGTATTCCTTACTCGAACTATCAGGGACTGCTTGAGTTTACTGCACCATAAATGTTTTTCTTTATTTTTTCTGTGCATTTCCCTGTCTTTTTAAAGTTGAGGGGAATATATATTTTATCATTTTTATTTTATTCATGTGATTTCCTGGTGATTCTGATGGCTGGATTAACTGGCAGCTTTCTTGGCCAATCAGATACATAAATTATGTTTAGAAATGTTGCTCCATGAGCAGACCCTGCAAACCATGATCCTGTGTGTCTGCATGCCTGGGTGATTACTTAATGATCACTGCATTTATATAAGGTATTTTGTTTTAGTTACTAAACTGACATTTTGATTGTATTATTTAATTTTAACACTTTCCTAATCATTTTTTCTTCATTCTTATTAACTTATTTACTAAACCTTGGAACTTAGTTTGGGAGCTGTACATCCCTCTTTTAACTGCTTTCTGATTACTACCTCCTTCAGGTTTTCAGAGAGTACTATGTGTAATATCCATTAATTGTTAACATGTAGGATTGTATATGAACAGTCTTGTCATGGTCATCAAATTACCAGACTGCTTACTGTAGTCCCTGTTCTGTAAACACTTAACATGGATTCTTTGACCGTGTATGTGTTGGATGAATATGTACCTTACTGATTGCTTCAAAGGTGGTAGTTCTTTCCATAGCAGATTTTGTACCAACTGCATTAATTTGCAGGAATTGAAATCCATCATTGATATAAAGAAGACTGATAAGCTATGTGTTTGCAGTAAAGGAACAGCATTTAAAACTACATCTGAATTTATTTCCACATGGATGGAGGATATTAAGTTAGTAACTTCTTATGAGAGTTCAAACTTTAATGTAGAACTAACCTTGAATGTGTTATAGGTTCATAGGTTCATATGTAGGTAATGGCTATTGGCCCTAGAAGCCTAGCCAAAAAGTTCCCTGGCTTTCGCCACCCAAGAAGGTTAGTTTCCTGTGCCACTGTCAAGCAGAGCCACATAGGTGATCCCAGGGGTGAATTTCCTATGTCCCATCCAATTGTCTAGATTTCTCTTAAAGAGGGCTAATGAGGGGCTTTGCTTGACATGAATGGGTAGTCTGATCCAGAGTACGGGAAGTCTCTGGGATATGAATCTATCACTCCAGCATGTTCTGTTTATTGTGGTGGCAAGCTTTAAGTCCCTGGAACATGTGACACAGAGAGATTGGGGTTTCTTTAAGTGTAGCATGTCTAACAGAACTGGGTTTGACATGGTCTTGTATGTCAGGCAGAGGTCGCCTTTGAGTAGGTGATAGGCGATGGAGTAGAGCTGGAGTTTTTTGAGGTGGTCTGCGTATGGCATCTGTTTGTGACCTGTAATCCTCTTAGTGAGGTATTTCTGTGACCTTTGTAGTTGTTGCAGATGTCTTGCAAGGTACATGCCAAATGGGGCATTGTGCTCTATGATGGGTCTGATGAGGGATGAGTAGAGAGGAACAATGAGCTCTTTTTTTTCTGGAGGAAAACCATTTAGTGATGAGTGTGTCCTGTAGAAGGATTTCCTAACTACTGTGGCATTGTGATTGTCAAAGGAGAGACTAGTGTCCACCTGTGTCCCAAGGTCTCTTATCACACTTTTGGTGTTAAGTAGGCTACCGGCTATGTGGTAATTAGTGGGTACAGTGTTTTTGTAACTTCTTATGAGAGTTCAAACTTTAATGTAGAACTAACCTTGAATGTGTTATAGGTTCATAGGTTCATATGTAGGTAATGGCTATTGGTCCCCCCCATCTTAGGTCCCCTACTTTTCTCTATATTTATAAATAACCTACCCACTTCCCTCCCTAAATCCACCTGTATACAATATGCTGATGATTCTACTCTCATCTGCTCTGCTCCATCCCCTGCAGAACTCCACTCCTCTACCCAATTGGTTTTCACAGCAGCAGAAAAATGGTTTCAACATATCTGTCTCCTCCTAAATCCCAAAAAAAACAAACTTCTACTCTTCACCCCAACCCGTAAATCCATTCCAATCACTTTTTCCATTGTGTCCTGCAATGGCACAATCATCAAACCTGACTATTCCACAAAACTGCTAGGTGTCACCATAGACAATCAGCTTAACTTTGACTATCATATTGATTTAACTATCAAGACAGTAAATAAAAGATAGGAGCCCTTTACAGACTTAAGCCCTTTCTTACCGCCACATCCAGTATCACTTGCCCAAACTCACCTCATCTCCACACTACTGTATGCCTCTTCCTCCTTTATTAACATTTCTAAAGCTAACCTTCAGAAACTTAATTTAGCCTACCGTAGCATTGCCAGATTTGCAACTGGCTCTCCATTCCGTACTCATCACTGTCTTAACTTAAAGAAACTCAACTGGCTGGAACTTCCAAATCTTATACTCCTGCAGCAATTAGTCCTCACTTTTAAAATTCTACATTACCCTCCAACACACCCATACTGAACAATCTTATCACACCTTATACAAATCTCACTTCACTCGTTCAGCCAACAAGCTCCTAGTAGCTACTATAAAATCTCATAATAAAGCAGGAGACTCCTTATTTGCAAACACTATCGGATCACATTGGAACAAACTTCCCACTGGACTGACCTCCCTAGCCTCGTGTTACCTTTTCAAAAAACAGATTAGAAATCATTTACAAAATCACTGGCTATGCCCTTGCACAAATCCTGACTGATAACTTATACACTACCTGCTCTCTCAACTAACTCGGTATACTTAATTGTATCTTGCTTTGACCCAAAGTTTGATTCTCTTCTGTTCTAGTGTTTCTGTTAAATTGTATAGTCTCTAGTATGATAATTGAGCTTTCCTCCTCAACCCTCTGTAGAAAATATACATGTATCAAGCCACACAAGCCCGGCAATACTGTACATTCTATTTGACTTTACTTTTCTTTTGTCAGTACTTTGCTTGTGTTTACTGTTTGATTGATTGTTATTGTTATTTTTACTATTTTTACTAATTGTATCTTTTTAAACTGTAAAAGTATAGTATTATAGTGGAGCTTTTCTCCTTGGGCCTCTGCTGAAAATGGACATGTATCCAGCCAGACTAGCCTGGTTAACAAATGTAAAATAAATAAATAAATAATTTCCAAAGGGGATGACAATACATTTTTTGGCATTGAGCTTGAGGCCATGACTTTGACACCATGCATCAATCTCAGTGAGGCTCCTTTGTAGAATGTCCACATCATTAGGTGATTCTATTATGGCTCCCAATTTGCAGTCATCTGAAAACTTTGTTTGCCAAAGACCTTCTGTATTAGCCTGGATGTCTGAGAAATAGATGCCAAACAGGAGAAGACCCAGGACTGAACCCTGTGGTACTCTGCTTGCAACTGGTTTGAAGTCAGATTTGGAGCCGGCTACTTTCACTGTGTGGGTTCTATCAGTGAGCCAGTTTGCCACCCATCTTGTGACATAGGGATTTATGTCCAGTCTAGTGAGTTTATCTATAATTCCAGAGTGGGGGGATGGTGTCAAAAGCCTTGGTGAGGTCAAAATAGGCTGTGTGCACCACCTTACCCTCACCCATGGCTCTGGTGACTACTTCAAAGAAGTCAATCAGGTTTTGGAGACATGATCTTCTTTTACAAATCTGAACTGAGTGGGGTCCAGCATTTGCAGGTTACCTATGTCTTTGTTTATAAGTTCCATGATGATACATTCCATGGCCTTGCAGACCAGGCTCATCAGGCTAATGTGGCAGTAGTTCCCAGGATCCGTGGTGGCGCCCCCTTTGTAGAGTGAGATAACCATCACTATACAACATTCAGTAGGCACAAAGCCTGAAGTGAGGCTATGATTGAACATGGTACTTATTTGGGGGTGCCAGTTCATTCTGTAGTTCATGCAGAAAGCAGCCTGGGATGTTGTCTGGTCCCATGGATGCTGTGTTTTTGGCTTTGGAGAGTGCAGTCTTAACTTGTGCATTTGTGATTACAGGGGCTATGCATTCTTCTGGTATAGGGATGGGCCCTTTGAGGGGTGAGGGGAGTAAAGTCTGCACTGAACCTATCCGACAGGATATTGCCAATATCAGTTGGTTCTGTATATCTAGTGCCATTGTTCTGTAGCTCGGAGCAGATCTGAGTGTTGCCATTGAGATTCTTGACATAGCTGTAGAATGCTTTCTGGTTGTCTTTAGAATAAGTAGCAATTTTATTTTCGTAGCTAGCTTTGGAAGATTTTATGAGGGATCTGAGCTTCTTACTGAGGGTGACCAAGGAGTTCCTGCAATCAGGGAATTTTACTCTTTTTTGCAACAGCTTCTTCTATTTGGTAGAGTTTGTTTATGGCAGGGGACCACCAGATTGACTTCCTTTTTTGGAGAATAGTGTCTTGGTTCTTTTGGGGATGGCACAATCCATGCACTCTTGTATGTGTTTATACAGTGCATTTGTATAGGATTCAGTAGGCGTACCACTATTATCCGTCTGCATGGGTGTAGTGAAGTTTGCCACTTCTGTCTTAAGAAGCGTGAAGTTGGATTTGGAGAAGTTTTTTTACGGTGGTTTCCTTAATGGGGGGTGGGGGGTGGAGGCAGAATATTGATGTCTGGGGTGATTAGCTTATGGTCGGATCTGACCAGTGAGGAGTTGACCTCTGGAGTGGAACATCAGTTACCCATGTTGGTAATGACCAGGTCTAGGACATTGTTGCCTCTGGGGGGGGTATGGACAAGCTGATCCAAGGTATTAGAATTTATGAATTCCAGAAAGTGTTGAGCTAATGAGTTAGTACTTGAGTAGTTTTCCCAGTTGATGGTGGGGTAGTTGAAATATCCCATTATTAGGGTATTGGGCTGTACCTTAATATTATACAGTATATCGAGGAACATGGAGTGGGCACCCTGGGCCATGGCAGGGAATCTGTTGCAAGCTACAACCTGGATTGCAGTCTTGCCCAGTGTTACTTGCACTTGGATAATTTTGGATACATTATGTTGGGCAACTAGCCTGGAAGTCTGGATATCCTTAATGAATATGGACACTCCTCCTCCTTCACTGTTTTGGTCCAGATTAGATGGTTGAAAAGTGTGGTATGAATTATAGTCTGGTAATGCAGGGGTGCTCTCTGGAGCCTTGAACCAGGTCTCTGTTACTGCACAGATGTCAATGTTCTCCATATTGAGGAGTGCTTCAAGTGAGTGGATTTTGAGGTTTAGACTTCTAGCATTGAGTAGCATTACCCTCAGTTTTTGCTTGCTTGTACCTGCTACAGTGATGGGTTTGTCATTTGAATCTTGCCTAAAAAGGCACTATAGAGGTGGCAAGAGCCTTAGCCAGTATCTGGAATCCCAGGGGTGACAGATGCAGGCCATGTCTGGTAAAGCATCGTGGTCTGACTATCATGTCATCCCAGGCAGACAGATACTGGATCCCCTTTGAATGACAACAGAAGCTTAGCCAATTGTTGAAGTCAATCATTTTGTCCTTGTACTGTGGTATCATTCTGGGTGATGGCAGGATGCTACTCAGAGCTAGGGTCATACCTGCCTTGGCTACATGATTCGAGAGCTCTTCCATGTCTCTTTTCATGTAGTGCAGGGAGGTACATCTCAGGTCATTCACACCAACATGGACAATGACAGAGTCATATTTGTACTTGTTGTGGAGCGACCTGAGTGCGTGCATTATGTGGTGGATACTGGCACCCAACAGGCAGCTGACAGTAACTTTCTCCTTGTTTAGCCTGGTGAGTGGGACATCAGTGTGCCTGACTATAGAGTCACTTATGACAAGTGTGTTGGGTGTGTTGTTTTGCCTTAAGGGCTGAAGTTGAGTGGCACACTGATTTTGTGGTCTATGTGTCATATGGGTAGTGGGGGGTGATGGTTGCTTGCATTTCTGCTTTGGAGGTCTCTGTTGTTTGGACAGATTTTTATTGAGAGCCTCCTCAAATGTAGGTGTGTATTTTGTCTTACTATGTGTGGGTTTAGGTGGTGTACAATTTGATGGACTATATGTTGAGTATGGTGTGGTGTAGGTGTTTACCTTCTCCTCTTGACTGTCTAGTTCACTCTTGGCTGGAGAGAGCTTGGCTTCCAGTTTGGTTATATAATTGCATCTCTCACAGGTTGTAGTGTTGGGTGGTAGGAGGAGATGGTTGTCAGTGTACATGAGGCAATTGTTACATTGCCTCAAGATGCCCAGATTCATCAGGTGGACAGGAGAAAACACCAGGAGCTAACCCTTAGACATGCCTATATAGGTGAACTTTAATTTAAGTACTAAAAAACTTTTCTTTTCCTGACAAGTGAGGAAAGTTGAGTGCTTCAGTAGTTTGTAGATTGTTTAGTGCTTGCAACAAGTTTTGAGCAAATACTGAGCATAAGGATGCAGTTTTGAGTGGTAAAACTAGAAGACTGGCTAGTTCTAAGGGAAAATTTGAAGAGTAGACTTTCTGGCGTTGGGAATACTTTAACTCAAGTTAAACGGTGCTGCGCAATGTGCAAAACCACGCAAACACGGATTTTTAAACAGAAAGATGAAAGGGATAGAAATAGCTCAAAATGGCCAATAAAACTACAGTTTCTGAGCTACAAGCACTCCTCCAGCAACAGATAGGCTGTTCCAAAGCTCACCACTCTCACTGATGAACAAAGAAGCTTCCCTCTATCTTAGAAAGGTCTGGGCAACACAGGAACTTACAAGCAACCCAGAATTCAGCAAGACCATTGTTCCAGTACTTTCGTGTTTATTTTATTTATTTATTTATTTCAGTTTGATGACCGGGGAAATCCACTGACCCTAAAAAGAGCCCATTTTCAGTGGAGACTAGGGGAGAAAACTCCAGTAACAATGACAAACATATTAGCATATACATATACAAAGCAAAGAAGTCATACAGCTTTATGCAGCATTCTACAGTAAACAAATTCTGCATTCTACAATAATAATAAAATCTAGCAACTGTACAGTCTAAGAGTCATTAGCAGTGAATTACAACTGAAATTTTACATTCCACAATAATAGTAGTAAAAATCTATCAACAGGGTCTAAGGGTCATTAACAGTGAATTACAATTGAGGATGAGAAAATGTTGGAAATAAACTATTAACAAAATCTGGAGGTTAAGGAGGAGTAGGAGGGCAAATGATGTGAGTGCAGAGATGAAGCACAGAGTTAGAAGGTGAGTTTTGATATAGGAGGGTCCTATGTGGGGAAGGAGCAAGGCCATTCCCAAAGATAATTATCCAATGTTATCCAATCATTTCTAAACAATTTCAAAAATACAATTTTTATAAAGTAAACTATGATGAATTTTATCAGTTTCTACAGTACGGACTGGACATTAGCATCTGTCAGTAAAGATAGTAATGTTGGTCACTCCACTCTGGAAAGTATTTTGAAAAGGAGTATAGAGTCAACAGAAAGCATTAATTAATTAATTCATTCATTCATTCATTAATTAATTTACATTTGTTGACCGGGAGTGTCCGACTGGACTTAGGTCCATTTTCAGCGGAGGCCCAGGGAGAAAAGCTCCACAGTTAAAATAAACAGACAGTAGTTACATTGGATTACATAGCGATTAACAATTTAACATAGGAATTACTTACAACATATTTACAGATGAAGAACATAGTACATCAGTAGACAACTAGAATCTTTATCTGTGAAGTACATAACAGACATTAACAAATGTTACAATAAGAAGTTCCTGCTGTATAATAAGTACTAGACTTATGAGCATCTGAGCTTGCTATAATCAAGGTAGTTAGCGGAGTGGAAAGAAAGGTAGTGGTTGGATGGGGTGGGTGATATTAGAGTGGGAGTTGCAAGGGCATAGCCAGCATGTTTTTAGGTGTGCCTTTAGTAAAGTTTTGAAGTGGGTGCATGATGGTACGGAGGTAATTGTGGGTGGAAGGGAGTTCCATAATTTGGCTATGGTGCAAGAGAATAGTGCTTCACCAGCAGAGTTATTGGCTTTAGTGATCTGCAAGTGATTTTTGTTGCTGGATCTTAGTGGTCTGGTGGTGCGATAGGGTTGGAGTAGATTCTGGAGAGATGGGACATTTAGTGGATGGTTTACTAGTTTGTGGGTGAGTGAGAGTTGGTACCACTGAAGGAGGTGAGGGAGTTCAAGCCAGCCCAGTTCAGCAAGTGAGAGACAGTGGTGACTACGGTAGGATGCCCCTGTGGTGAATTTGGCGATTTTGTTGTAGCAGGTCTCTGGCTTGTTTAGATCGCATTGCCTTAGGTTGGTATATATTGGAGAGGCATAAAGTAGGGTGGAGATAAGGTGGGAATTTGCTACTGAAATCTTTGCTGCTTTGGTGAGAAATTGCTTATTTCTGTATAACGCTCCTAATTTTTTGTGGACTTTTTTTATGGTCATGGATATGTGAATGTCAAATTTTAGTTTATTGTCTATTTCCACTCCTAGCAATTTGGTGTGTTCAGTTGGGTATATAGTGGTGTTGTCTTTTGCTCTTTTGCTGTGATGTTAAAGTGAGAGTTGTTTTGAGTATGTTTGGTGGGTTGGAAGATGAGTAGTTTAGTTTTGTTTGGGTTGAGTATTAATTGGGCATCAGATAACCAGGTTTCAACAGAGGAAAAGGCTTCTTGTGTGACTTTTTGCAGTTTGGGTAGGGACTGGGCTGAGCAGATGATGGTTGAGTCATCTGCGTATTGTATGAGTGTGCCATGTTTGGTGGCAGAGGCTAGATTATTGGTGTAAACAGAGAAGAGTAGGGGTCCAAGGATGGATCCTTGGGGAACCCCTATGGAGACAGGTAATTGGGGAGATATGTCATTCTGCCATACAACGGATTGTTGGCGGTCAGACAGGTAACTCTGAAACCAGTTGGTGACTGATTGAGAGAAGGCTGGGTTATTGAAGACAGAGATAAGGTGTTTGTGTGGGACCATGTCAAATGCTTTAAATAGGTCTAGGAAAGTAGCAGAGGAGAGATAGCCATTGTTTGTATGCTGAAGGATAGTGTTAGTAAAGGAGAGTAAGGCAGTGGTGGTGCTATGGTTTGGTCGGAAACCATGCTGAGTACTGGAAAGAAGGTTGTTAGTAAGGAGGTAGTCTGAGACCTGAGAGTGTATGCATCTCTATAGTATTTTGGAGAGTGGAGAGAGAATAGCTAATTGGCAGTAATTGGTTAGTCCTGTGGAGGGTCTGCCTTTGTGGAGGGGAATTATATGTGATACTTTCCACAATGTGGGAACATAACTTTCTGACAGAGATTGGTTAATCAAGATGGATACTGGGTAGGCCAGAGCAGCAGCTGCGATTTGTAGGTATTCACTTGGGAGGTTGTCTGCTGCTAATTTGGTGGGTTTAAGTTTAGTTAAGAGTTTTTTTATGTTGGAGGTAGGTACAGGAGAAAAAGAGAAGGCAGTGGGGAGATTACTAGTTGAAGGTGTGGGTTGGAGGGGTGGGGGGTTGTGTTGTTTAGCTAGTGATAGTATGGTTTGGGTGAAGTGTGTGTGTTGAATGAGGTAGCAATATTTAGGGATGTTAGGAGGAGGGGTACTGACTTTACCTGGGTGGAGGATGGAATTTATGGAGGACCAGAATTGTTTGGGGCTGTGTTGTGAGGAGTCTAGGGCAGACTGGTAGTATTGGAATTTGTCCTGTTTTATTAGCTTTTTGACTCTATTGTGTAGTTCTAGGAATTTCTGTCTAGTTGAAGGGGTTTTGGTTTTCTGCCAGTGCTCCCAGGCTTTATCCCTGTTTTTCATTTCTGACTTAGTGGTTTTCTGTAGCCATGGGGAGGGTTGTGCTTTGGCTCTGGAAAATCTTATGGGGGCATGGTAATTAAGGATGCTCAGGAAGGTTGTATTAAAAAATTCAACTGTGTCATCTAGACTGAGGTACTTTAGAGGATGCCAGTTACATTCTTTGAGGGATGAGATGAATGTGAGTGGGTTAAAGTTTAGTTTTTTACGTATTTGAAGGTAGATGACAGGCTTAGCTTGGTATATGTATTTTTTTAGTAGGAATGTTGGGGAGTTATCACTGAGGCTATCTGATACGTAGCCTGTTATATATGACTGGGGGCTCTTACTGACTAGTATCCAATCCAGGGTAGTCTGCTTGCTGGAGTTTTTATTTATCCTGGTTGGCGACTGGACTAGTTGGGTGAAGCCATGAAGGTTTACATGATGGGTTGGATGGTTGCCAGAACAGGATTGCCAGTCAATACTGAAATCACCTAAAATGATAGTTTCTTGGGGGAGATGGTGGGTAGACCAGCTGAGGAGGTTTTCTAGTAGAGGGATGCTTTGGCCAGGTGGGAAGTAGCATCCAATTATGTTGATGGTTTTGTTTTGGTTTATTTTGTGTTTGGTGTATATTATTTCTTCATTGCCTATTTGTGGAGCTGATGATTACTTTAAGATCTGGATGTTTAGATGCTGTTTAAATATTATAGCTACACCGCCTCCTTTCTTGTTTAGCCGGTCTACTCTTAGTATGCCGTAACCTGTAGGGAGTATTTGCTCACTGGTAATGTGAGGTTTTAGCCAGGTTTCTGTCAGGATAACTATATCTGAGGAGTACAAGTCTATGGTGGCATGGAGTTCATGGACTTTGTTGGATATACTTCTATTATTTAGGCTTAGTAGAAGGAAGTCACTTGGCTTTCTATTGGCTGTAATATGGGAGAAGTTGTGGTTTCTAGTCTGATTATGAGGATTGGGGTTGGAGATGGTAGGGTCAGGGTTGGGGTCGATGTCTCCACTTAGGGCTAGTTTTGATATGCATGAGGTTATTAGTTTTCTCAGTTTTTGAATGTGTTTGTTTATAAGGGAAACTTTATGATTGTGCTCTGTGGGTAATAGGTATGGTGGGAGGGTTACTATGTTAAGTTGTAGGGATGCTTTATATTTGAGTAATATAGTTGGTAGAATATGTGGGGGGTGTATAGGGATGGTTCTTGAGCTGATGGGAGGGGAGCTGAGTGAGGGTGAGACATGAGTAGTGGTGTGAGTAGTAGTACAGTGGTAGTGGTTGAGTGGGGGAATGATGGAGCTTTGGTAGGATGTAAGATATGCAAGGAGAGTGCATGGAGTGAGCATAGGTAAGGTATGCTTGTACATGTTAGTTGAGGAGGTGTGATATTAGTGGGAAGATGGAGGAGATAGTGTTGGGTTAGCGCTGTGGTTGGCTATTGGAAAGATGGGAGGGGTTTGTGAGTACAATAAAGGTGGGACCACTGGGGGCAGGAGGGAATAGGGGGAAGAGTGGGGAGTGAAGCAGGTAGAGACGCTGTTAGTTGCTCTTATGAGGGGGCTGGAAACAATCAGTTAACAGAGTTAACTGATAAATGAAAATATGATAGTGACAAGGGTGGTTGCAGTTTTAAAAATGGTGCCTGCCACAGGTAATATTTATTAACTTTGGGATTGTCTTAAGGGAATAAACAGGGAAGGGGGAGGGGAGAACAAGGGTGTGAGCAGGCAGTTCTTTGTACTGCTGCTAATGAGCCAAAGCAAAGACAAGTTTGTGTTTAAGAAAAAAATCACAATTGACCAAGGACTGCTCTGAAACTGTAAGTCATTTCTTAACCATTTATGAGGTGGAAAAACAGGATAAACTTGTATCAGTAGGCTACTGTGGTCTCAGTTTAAATTAACAAGCACACAGCATTGATCAGTTATGGATACTATTTGCTAACAGAAGGGAATAAGAGAGAAAGTGGAAGATGTGTGTGTGTGTGTGGGGGGGGGGCTGCTTACAAGCCAAAGCAGAGTGTTCTCCAGGGGTAAATGAATATTGCCTCAAACAGGTAGACACATACTCAAAGTTAACTTTAGCTGTCTGCAGACAGTTCAGACCTGGACTGCGCTTTTCTTACAAGAATCATAAAGGTGGTACCGCAGTTGAATACTTAAAAGTGGTGTTAGGTCTAGAAAAGAAGAGTTACAGAGAGGAGTAAGCACTTTTGACATGGTAAATATATATTATAAAGATTACAAAAAACAAACTGAGCAAATAGCTACCGCATGCAGGAAAATGTCTTGAACCAACTACTAGTATATGCAGATACTGAGCCAATTGGAAGAACATCTGTTAGAAGAAACCTCAGACAGTTAGGCAGTCACAGATAAAAATATAGTGAGCAGCACTCTGTCGTGGTTCTCTAATGTGATTCTATCCACCAGTAACAGCACAATTATATAGAAATAATTAGACACCAGTATGAGCTGTCTGCACACAACACAATTACATGAATAACATTAGTGAACAAGGTGCAGCTACACAAATAGACCATACTATTATACTAAAAACAACTTGGTGCAGACAAAATGCTAGCATGGCATAGTAACTTCCAATAGTAAAGCATAAATCATATTAGGTGTCTAACACAATTCAACATAAACATGTACAGTTGTAAAATGTCTAACACAATTCAACATAAATAGGCATTTACAGTTGTAAAATACTTACTGGAGAGACACTGAGCTCCTCATGGGGCCTGTAGCAGAGTGGATTGTAGTTTTAAAAATGGTGCCTGCCACAGGTAATATTTATTAACTTTGGGATTGTCTTAAGGTAATAAATAGGGAAGGGGGAGGGGAGAACAAGGGTGTGAGCAGGCAGTTCTTTGTACTGCTGCTAATGAGCCAAAGCAAAGACAAGTTTGTGTTTAAGAAACAATCACAATTGACCAAGGACTGCTCTGAAACTGTAAGTAATTTCTTAACCATTTCTCATGTGGAAAAACAGGATAACCTTGTATCAGTAGGCTACTGTGGTCTCAGTTTAAATTAACAAACACACAGTATTGATCAGTTATGGATACTATTTGCTAACAGAAGGGAATAAGAGAGAAAGTGAAAGGTGTGTGTGTGTGTGTGTGTGTGTGTGTGTGTGTGTGTGTGTGTGTGTGTGTGTGTGTGTGTGTGTGTGTGTGTGTGTGTGTGTGTGTGTGTGTGTGTGTGTGTGTGTGTGTGTGTGTGTGTGTGTGTGTGTGTGAGTGTGAGTGTGAGTGTGAGTGTGAGTGTGAGTGTGAGTGTGTGAGTGAGTGTGTGAGTGTGTGAGTGAGTGAGTGTGTGTGTGTGTGTGTGAGTGTGTGTGTGTGAGTGTGAGTGTGAGTGTGAGTGTGAGTGTGAGTGTGAGTGTGAGTGTGAGTGTGAGTGTGAGTGTGAGTGTGAGTGTGAGTGTGAGTGTGAGTGTGAGTGTGTGAGTGTGAGTGTGAGTGTGTGTGTGAGTGTGAGTGAGTGTGAGTGTGAGTGAGTGTGAGTGTGAGTGTGAGTGTGAGTGTGAGTGTGAGTGTGAGTGTGAGTGTGAGTGTGAGTGTGAGTGTGAGTGTGAGTGTGAGTGTGAGTGTGAGTGTGAGTGTGAGTGTGTGTGGGGCTGCTTACAAGCAAAAGCAGAGTGCTCTCCAGGAGAAAATGAATATTGGCTCAAACAGGTAGACACATACTCAAAGTTAACTTTAGCTGTTTGCAGACAGTTCAGATCCGGACTGCACTTTTCTTACAAGAATGATAAAGGTGGTACCGCAGTTGAATACTTAAGAGTGGTGTTAGGTTCAAAGTTAACTTTAGCTGTTTGCAGACAGTTCAGACCCGGACTGCACTTTTCTTACAAGAATGATAAAGGTGGTACCGCAGTTGAATACTTAAGAGTGGTGTTAGGTTCAAAGTTAACTTTAGCTGTTTGTTTGTAAGTTAATTAAAACTACAATTAATTTTCCATATTGGTGGTAAAACAACTTGAAAAGGTTATAGGAAAAAAAAACTATTTTTAAATTCTACAAGACATTCTCTAGAAGCTATAATAAAAGGTGATTGAATAAGGTAAGCAACTGCTTGAAGGTTTAAATAATTAAGAGCAGTTTGGCATCTGAAGAAAAATTAGCAAGGCATTAGTCTAATAGAAAAAAAATATTTTTGGTATATTTATATAAATATAAGATCACAACACATTATTAATGTTGTTGCAGTGAATGACATCATGATATATAATAGCAGCATCACAGGTGATTACTAGGCTAATGACCTGGGGGGGGTCTTTTGAAGGCTAGACATGTTTCCCAATGTGTGAATCAAACCTTGCACCTTGTATCTGTGAGGTAAATACCTTACCCATTAAGCTAGAACCCTTTTTTCTAAGCTGATTCCTAAAGAATTTAATAAAAAATGATGTGAATACATGTAATAGTCATCTAACTTTTGATATGTACATGGTCTGGAATTTTATTTACTCCTCAGTCATTTGTTCACTTCTCAGTAGTGGCACAAT
Organism: Protopterus annectens; assembly: GCF_019279795.1. NCBI lineage: Eukaryota > Metazoa > Chordata > Ceratodontiformes > Protopteridae > Protopterus > Protopterus annectens. Next base: position 942,157,487 of record NC_056747.1, read on the forward strand.
TATGAAACGTCTGGCAAGTATTAGAAAATGTAGAGCAATAGGGATGGATATAATCCCTAAAATAGTATTAAGTAATTTTAATGACACCCTAGTACCCAAAATAACACTGATTTTTAATAAGATATTATATTCTGGATTTGTTGCAAGTTCATGGAAAATATCCTATGTTGCCCTGCTCATACCATGAGGTTGAATAGGATTCTATAAGTACATACCTGTTACATGAGCAACCACTCTGGAGCTATTAATTTAATAACTAACTAACTAACCAACTAACTAACTAACTATCTAAATAGTGTCTCAGGTCAAAAGGCACATCAAGGTGGTTTCAGCGATTAGTATCAGGTTGGAATGGGACACCCCATTATTAATTGAATAGCTTCTGCTACTAAAACTAAGCAATGCAGCAGAATGCAGGAATTAGTATAAAAATACCTGCCTTCACTCAGTCACCAAAAATATGTTTTGTTACTTTATACTTTTCCTCCTCCTCCTCTGATTTAGAAGGTAATGCTCTTCCCTCCAGGAAACTGACACTGCATAAGAGTTGTACTCTTTTCATACACTTAAACAGTGTACAGAATTTGAAGAATACAGTCACGAGTGTCTCTCTGAGCTGTGTGATCTAACCAGGCAGGTGTGTCACTTTAGGAAGTGAACACAGAGAACTGCACATGCAACTGAGACAGACTGTTCTGTATTTGTTTGGCTGCTATCACTTGCAGCTAAACTGCACAGCCAAACTGCATATATGACAGAGGAAGGGGAAGTAGGTAAAATGACAAATGGGCATAACAATCAACATTGCAGTGGTAAAAAAATGTCAGATTTACCAGGCTTACTGGAAATGGCTGAAAAATGAAGCATGCAAGATGCAAGCTGCAGACGCCAGGCTTGTGCAGTATTCTATAGAGTGGGGCAAGATTTTGGGGATCACCGGGGGACACTAAAAGGATAAACTGTGGAGGAAGCTAAACACTGTATGCTACTTAAAACAAAGTCAGCTGGCAACATCTTACACCACTGTATGGCCTGCTAAACTTTTTTTTTTTTAGAAAAACATTCTGCTGTTTCAGTGTTCTAGTTTTCACTGCTTTCTGTTGTGCATTGACCACTATTTATTTTTACTTCTTTGTTTTATTTATTTGTTAACTGTTTTACCCCACTAGACACAGCAGCCTTGTTTGTGGTGCAGTCCAGCTTCACTCCCTGGCAAAATGATTTGCTCAGTTTCACAGTAAGAATATTGTGAGGGGAGGCATCAAATCCAAGATTACAACATTAGCAATTCATAGCTATGTTCTGCACTAAACTGATAGTTTTTCCTGCTGTCTTGTCAACAGACAATATGCTTCCCAAGCTGACGTTATGCTAAATTTTAAGACCTTTATGGAATGCATATTTTGTGGCACATATTTATGTTTTCTGAATATGCAATTACCTGTGTAATTCATTTGTAATTTCACCACGACTGTCTTTAACCATGTTCACTTTTGGCACTTTTCTCTGCAGCACTGTAACAGTAGCTTTGATATTGAGTTACAGCCACAGATTCATATTCATGCCCAATACTCAAGAGAATGGGTTCTGTAAGCTTGGTATGTGAGTGTGTGTGTGTATGTGTGTGTGTGTTTGTGTGTGTGTGTGTGTGTGTGTGGTGCATGTGGTTTTGTGTGTGTGTGTGTGTGTGTGTGTGTGTGTGTGTGTGTGTGTGTGTGTGTGTGTGTGTGTGTGCATGCTGTGTGTGTGTCTGTGTGTGCTGTGTATGTGTCCGTATGCATGTGCATTTGTTTGCTGTGTGTGCACGTGTGCACGTGTATGTGTGTGTGTGTGTGTGTGTGTGTGTGTGTGTGTGTGTGTGTGTGTGTGTGTGTGTGTGTGTGTGTGTGTGTGTGTGTGTGTGTGTGTGTGTGTCCATGTATGTGTGTATGTCTGTGTGTGTGTGTGTGTGTGTGTGTGTGTGTGTGTGTTTGTATGTGTGTATGTCTGTGTGTATGTCTTTGTGTATGTGTGTGTGTGTGTGTGTGTGTGTGTGTGTGTGTGTGTGTGTGTGTGTGTGTGTGTGCATCTGTCTCTCAGAGGCATTATTATCTTGGCTTGAGGAAACATTGCCTTCATTGAATATTGATGCAATTGTGAAAACTAATTCTATGTGCAGGGAGGTAAAATAGCTTGAGCTCTTTTGAAAACACTGCTTCCCCACTGTATGACATGGGGTCACTTAGGCACCCAGCAAATACAGTAAAGCACAGATTTTCTAAGACTGGCCCCACAAAAAGACAGCCAGTAACTATTAACTTTCTAAGATAGAAAGGACGCATATACAGTAAAGTATTAATTTACACAAAACAAAAATACTTTTAACACTTGAATGTTTTTCAAACTTATAAAGTTTTAAACAGCATTTGTAGATGATGCACTTTGTTATGTGTACATGAAATGTGGTGTCTGAGTATGAAAATCACATTTATTTCAAACAATGTCACTTTTTAATGAGACATGAAATGAGGGTGTCTGTATATGGAAATTTTTATTATAGACAATTTTTGGAAACAATGGAGCAAATTTAGCAGATGAATAAACAATAGCATCATTTGGGATTGTAAAATATTTATCTGTTGCCACTGTTTACCTGAACAACTTCCTCTGTATCCTGGGCAATATCTTGAAATATGGTCTGGAAGTGCTGGAGGTACGCTTTGTATAAGGCTTGAGTTTCCGGGTCCATGCTCTTTAACTTCATGTCCTCTGGGTCCGTTTTCTTGAGGTTGTTGGAAAACTCAGTATTTACTGGTCCACATTCAATGAGGCTAATACTTTAACAATGGGAAAAATGAAAGTGTTGTTAGTTCTAATGGATGACTATAGTGCACATTAAATACTGTCTAGGGTTGTTTGCATGGTGTAACACTATTACTAGCAATCTTACAACCACTGGCACCAAAGAAGCTACATCATTGTCAGCATATTTACAATTATATCCATAATTATCCACTGCACCGTCATTCAGATCCAAAGAGCCAATGCTTAAAAAGTCAAAATTATTACATTTTAATAGGTAAGATGAGTATTAATTACTATACCTTAAGGCATGATTAATACATCTTAAGATGACAGAGAAGCAACGGGACCAGGTTTAGAAGGTGCTGGTGTCCCTCCCTATTTTGTAGCCAGTGGATTAGAAGTAAGTTGAACACTGACAGTGGCTACATGAGTGTATACCTTTCTGCACACTTTCTTTTCGCTATATCTCCCCAGCTGATCTTGACTAGTCTGGTAGTTAGCCCAGAGGATTAAGGCTCTGAACAGCTAATGAGCTGCTTCCTATAGCCCAGTGTATGCGGTTTGAGTCCTACCTTCTGTATGACCCTAAGCAAGTCACTTAACAAGGCAGTGATCATGGGAGGCTTCTGAAAAGGGGCACTTGTGATCAGTGGGCTTACCATCTTCTTTCTTGATTGATGGTTTTAGGCATTCTTCCAAGGTAAAATCATACTAATCCAAAGCAGTTTGGCAGCAGGTTTGTTAAAGACCTAGGCATTCTGTAAGTATTTTTGTTTTAAATTTTATTTTTACAGGGGATACAGAATTGCATATTAATTATATACTAAGCCAAAAAGCCTAATGTATAATGGATTGTTCACCAATTTAAATGATCTTTAGAAAAGGAATACTCTGGTTCTACATGATAAGCCAGCTTGGATCGGCAGAATATATATTTTCTGTTCTGAGGCAGATCTGTCAGTCCATGTTTTTTGGTCAGGGCTCCTGCTTTCTGTTTCATATTAAATATGAAGTACAGGGCAGTAGGGATATTAAATATGAGGTACAGGGCAGTAGAGATATAGCCAGAAAATTCAAGTTTATACACCAATCTCCCATGACATTGCTTCCTTCTACAATAACTGCCTTTTATGTGCTATGTATCTTAATGTGTAAATAAAGCTGCATCTCATTTACTAAAATTCTCATCCTGTAGCCTTTTATTGGACATGTTGGTAATACAACTAGCATATAGAACCGTACCTTCTTTTCTGTCATTTTCATACTACTTTTATATCATTTACTTGCCTGAAAATTGGGCAGTTAGTGGCTTTGAGCTGGCCAAAATGTTGCCCCTCCCTCTAAAATGAATTTGTGCACTATGGCTTACACAATGTATTCCCAGCTACACTTCCAAGGGAATGGGAAGGGCTTCTGAAATCCACAAAAGTTCAAGGACTGACTTGCAGGCAAATGTCTGTCTGTTATCACAGTCAGTGAGGTGCAGGTCTGAAGCAGAATGTAGGTCAAGGATTGTCTCAAAGGTTAAAGATAATCGGCACTGTCCCTTATAAATGTTACTGATAATTTACTTTAACTATTGTGTCAATAATCAATATTTAAACTATATAAAATACAAATGTTATCTAGAAATATGGTAGTTGTAGATTAACGTATATATTATACTATAAATTAAATATCTGTAGCTTTAACCAGTCAAAATATACCTGGAGCACTGAGATTATCGTAGCGCAAGCTCACTGTACCAGTTTTACGCATATTTTAGTCTGAATTATATGGGAGACCAAACTCTGAATTTAAATTGCACTGTAGACTATTTCATATCTCAGAAAAGTAGTCAGAAGTGTGCCTTATTGGGAATAAATTATTCCACTGTACCTTCTGGGAACACTATGTAATGTATGGCTATATCACCAAATAACCCATATAATGCATACCTGATTTTTTTTTTTTAATTGAAGAAAGGCTTCAAATTGAGCAAATCCATTTTATACAACAAAGACACAGCAGGCATGTTTGGCATTAGCTTGCCTGTTCAATGAAGCTGACAGCTAGCAAACTGGATAGGTTTCTGTTGGCAATGGTTAGCAATAAACCCAAAAACTAAAAAAAAAAAAAAAAAAATCAGTATATGTGATTATATAATAACATGTTCTTAGAGTAGGGGAATAAATAGTTTGGCTGTTTGTGGTACTTCCAGGACCAGTAATTTTTTGTGGAGAGGTCACTGTAATGGCATATAATAACAATGGGTCTATATTATGTGATCGAAGAATCTCTTCTACGAACACATAATAATCGATACGTATACAGCGAATGCTGTAAACCACAAATGGCCACGTCCTCAAATTTTTTTCTCTGGAAAAAATTTATGTGGCTGTAAAATAAAAAAAAAACTTTAAAACACTAATTAAGTGGGGGGCTTCACCCCCCCCAACTAAATATACCAACTCCGAGATCGCTCTACATTGAAGAAAAGGGCAATTCCTGATAACGGCCAACTGAATTTTTTCCAAAGGAAAAAATTTGAGGACGTGGCCATTCCTGGTTTACAGTGTTCGCTGTATATGTGTCAATTATTGTGTTCGAAGAAGAGATTTTTCGATCACATAATATAGACCCAATAACAATACATGCCATTTTCTATGAAATGACTGGATTTTTCCAATAGTGGTTTTCTCCTGTGAAGAACAATGCAGATCTCCTGCCTTTAAATGTGCTGACATGTGTGAAATAATATCGCTAGCTAGCACTAGAGCATGTCTACTTCAGTTCTTTGTACCATGATGCCCTGCCAGGAAATATGCTTTTGATGGGCAAAATACATTGCTAGTGTCACTAATATGAAAACCACAAATAGTAGTAAAATATTGAAACACTTTCTAATATTCTAAAGTAAATTAGCAATGATGTCTAAATTCCCATACTGGGAAGCTGTACCTTTGCAAAGACCTGTCTGCAGAACTACTACTTTGATAACTATCTTACATGTCTGTTCTGTGTTTTGCAGGTAGAGCATTGTAACAGTAAATAATGTAATTTGGGTAGAATACATATTACCCTTGAGAGGTGGCAACTACAAGATCTTCTGCAGCACAACTATGCCAAAATACAGTTCTAAACTTGGACTGTGCTTCCAGCTTGCAGTGTTTAATAAATGGGTGGATAGTTGTTCATCTGGAGACTTCTAAAACACCTTATGCAAAATCATTGTCTAAATAAGCTGCTAATGCTGATGCAGCTCTAGTACAATGTGAAATGATAGTGCTTGGGAAAGTAGTATTGCATTTGTTATAAGAGAAGACAATACAGCAGGCCAAATAATTAAATATGCTTTATTAGCAGGCAGGGCATATCTTATTTCCTTAAAGGAAGCAGTTGATGTGTTTTCCTGAATATAAGGAATTTTCTGATATAGTATAAGCACATCTAGCACACGTAGGAGGAATTCGCTTCATTCTGACAGGTTTCTAATTGCATATAAATCCTTGGAGATGATAGCTTCATGAGTCTTTGGAAATATCTCATTATGGAAGATATGCATGGTGACTTGCACATCAAGGCTTATAACACTGAAATCATTGTCCATGAAGTTGCAGTAACTACCCAAAAAATGTGTCTCAAGATATGAGCATAAAGTCAATTGTGTCATTTTGCTAAAATGGAGAAGGAATCAACTTTTCAAGTATAAAGTTTAGGTCTCAAGAAGGAGATTACCTCTTTGAGGTCTTAAGTGGAGCGCACCATTTAGGAAATATTTCAAGGGTGGATTGGCTGTAATTAGAAAAAAGTTGAAATACATGCAGAACTAGCAAAGACATTCAATTTGATGGAGGAATAAGCTAAATTGATTTGACATGATTTAAATATTCCAAAATTCATGCACTTTGGCAGTTACAGTAGTCCATGACAGAAACCTCATTCATTTCTGTAAGTAAGACTTCCTTGTAGTAAATCTTCTGTCATTCTTTTATTATGTTTAGGACCTCATAGAGGAAAATGATTCACTGTTAGGTATCAAACTTCTTTCCCCTTAAGATTGGTATGTAGAACTTTGTTCATTTGCTGTATCAGTATGGAGTTATATATCGGTGAAGAATGCGAAGGAACAGTGGTCAACTTTGGTTCACTTGACCAAGAGCAAGCTGTTAGCATAAGGTTGGTTACTTTCAAAAACTCTTCCTGAATGTGGGAGAAATGAAACATGACATACAATAAAGCTTGTTCCCATGGGAATCAGGTGATATATGTCTCCAAACAATCTTGTGAGGACATAGGGAACAAAAATTTGGGAACTGATTGCTGATGTGTGTAGCAAACAATTTCACTTCTGCCATGCCCAACTTGAGTGCAATTTGCTTAAACTTCTGATCAAGTTTCCACTTTTGATCCAGAATTGTCTGTTTACTGATGGAGTATATTGGCTGGTTCTGCAGCCCTGTCAGATATACAGCTAAAGGTACAGCATGTGCTGAATGATGCGGCATCAGAGCAAAAATGATTCTACTCAAATCAGAGAGATTTGGTATCTTCTTGCCTATTCATGTGCCACATCCCTGTGATGTGAGGGTGATGCTACTCAATGCTAGAAGTCTAAACCTCAAAATGCACTCACCCGAGGCACTCCTTAAAATGGAGAACATCGATATCTGTGCAGTGACCGAGACCTGGTTCAAGGCTCCAGACAGCACTCCTGCACTACCAGGCTATAACTCATACCACACTTTTCGGTCATGTAACCTGGACTGGAACACCAAAGTCAGAAGTATGTCCATATTTATTAAGGATATCCACACCTCCAGGCATGTTGCCCAGCATAATGCATCCGAGGTTATCCATGTGCAACTAACTCTGGGCAAAACTGCAATCCAAATTGTAGCTTGCTACAGATCCCCCACCATGCTCCAGGATTCCCACTCCTCTTTTCTTGATATACTAGAAAATATTAGGGCTCAAACAAACACCCTAATAATGGGTGATTTCAACTACCCCGCCATTAACTGGGAAAACTACTTATGTACCAACTCCTTCACTCAACGCTTTCTGGAATTCATGGCAACAATATCCTATAACCTAGTCATTGCCAACATGACTGACTGATGTTCCACACCTGAAGTCAACAACTCATTGGTTCGATCCAACCATAAGCTAATCACCCTAGATATCCACATCCCCCCCCCCCCATTAAGGATTAAGGAAACCACGTAAAAATTTTCTCCAAAGTCAACTTCATGCTTCTTAAGACAGAAGTGGTGAACTTCATGACACCCATGCAGATGGACAATATAGTTGCAACTGCTCAGTCCTGCACAAATGAACTCTATAAGCACTTACATGAGTGCATGGATCATGCTATCCAAAACAGAATGAAAATGCTATCCTCCAAAAAAGGAAGCCAGTCTGGCGGTCCCCTGCCATAAACAAACTGTACAACAGAAGGAAGAAACTGTTGCAAAAGAGAGTAAAATCCCATGAGTGGAGGAGCTCCCTGGTCAGGCTCAGTAAGAAGCTGAGATCCCTTATAAGATCCTCCAAAGCTAGCTATGAAAATATATGTCAATGCCATCACAACTATGCAGGTAAAAGCTGCACTCCCTAAAGCTAAAAACACAGCATCCATGGGACTGGACAACATCTCAGGCTGCGTTTTTCATGGACTTCAGAACGAACTGGCTCCCCACTGAAGCACCATGTTCAGTCATAGCCTCACATGCAGGCTTTGTGCCCACTGAATGGCTTACAGCAACAGCTATCCCACTCCACAAAGGGGGAGCCACCACTGATACAGGGAACTATCGCCCTATAAGCCTGATGAGCCTGGTCTGCAAGGCCATGGAACTTATCATCATGGAACTCATAAACAAAGACATTGGTAACCTCCAAACTCTGGACCCTACCCATTTCAGGTTTGTGAAAGGCAGATCATGCCTCCTGAACCTGATCGATTTCTTTGAGGCAGTCTCCAAAGCTGTAGATGAAGGTAAGGTGGTTTACACAGCCTATCTTGACCTCGCCAAGGCTTTCAACACCATCCCCCATTTTGGAATTATAGCTAATCTCATTAAACTAGGTATAAATCCCTACATCACAATATGGGTTGCCAACTGGCTCACTGACAGAACCCACACTGTAAAAGTTGCAGGCTCCAAATCTGACTTCAAACCAGTGACAAGTGGAGCACCACAGGGTTCAGTATGGGTCCTCTCCTGTTTGGTACCTACTTCTCTGAAGTACAGGCTAACACAGAAGGCCACTGGCTAACGAAGTTTACAGATGACTGCAAACTAGGAGCCATAGTCGAGTCCCCAAATGATATGGACATCCTACAGAAGGGCCTCACTGAGACAGATGCCTGGTGTCAGAGCCATGGCCTCAAGCTTAATGCCCAAAAGTGTATTGTCATCCCTTTTGGTAAAAACTCTGTACCCATGAACTGCCACATAGGCAGCAGTCTACTTAACACTGAATGTGTGATAAGAGACCTTGGGACCCAGGTGGACAGTAGTCTCTCCTTTGATAATCACATTGCCACAGTAGTCAGGAAGTCCTTCTACGTGGCACACCTCATCACAAAAGGGTTCTCATCCAGGAAAAAGAGGTAATTGTTCCCCTCTACTCGACACTCATTAGACCCATTATAGAGTACAACACCCCTTTTGGAATGTACCTCACAAGGCATCGGCAGCAGCTGGAAAGGCCACAGAAGTAGCTCACAAAGAGGATTACTGGCCTCAGACAGATGCCCTACACTGACTGTCTCAAAAAACTCCAGCTTTACTCCGTAGCATATCGCCTACTCCGAGGTGATCTCTGCCTAACATATAAAGCTATGTCAAACCCAGAGCTGTTGGACATGCTACACCTAAAGAAATCCCAATCCCTCTGAGCTACACACTCTAGGGACCTAAACCTTGTCACCACAGTAAACAGGACATGCTGGAGGGATAGATTCCTGTCCCAGAGGCTTCCCATACTCTGGAACAAGCTACCCATCTATGTCAAGCAAAGTTCTTCATTAGTAGTCTTCAAGAAAAATCTTGTTGAGTGGATGGGAAATAGGAAACACACCCCAGGGATCACTTCTGTGGCTCGGCTCGACAGTGGCAAATGAAAATAACTTTCTTGGGTGGTGTAAGCCAGGGAACCTTGCTGGCTAGGCTTACTTAGGCCCTTAGGCCAATAGCCTAGTACCTACCTATGAACCTAAGAACCTATGATGTTTGTGTAGGTTTGAATGTGACATACAAAGAAGTTCTCCTGAAAATAAATTAAAGTTATATTCACTGCTTTCATTTCATTTTGGTTGAATTTAGACATTTTTTCTTCATTACTTGCTTGCATATTTATTTATTTATCTTTTTGACAGCTGGGAAAGGAAAGGTCACACTGAAATTAATTATTCCTTTTTTCTATAAATAAGTAAACATCCTCAGATATATAAAAGCATATATATGGGTCTATATTAGATCAGTGAACGCTTAAAAAAGTGAACGCTGATTGATCGAACTTATGTAAGCGAAAGCTTACAATCTCGAACTGTCAGAACAGTGTTTTTTTTCCCTAGGGAAAAAAATTGCTGATCCAAAACACATGCACACAACACAAGCACACCAAACAAACAGCAATCCACACAAATACACCTAAAATCTGACACCTAACCCTACACTAAACTATACACACACCACTAACTATCCACTTACCTTAACCCAAACCCTAACCCTAAAGTCCATCACTATCGCACACTCACCTCACCTGCTCCCTAACCCTAACTCACCTAACCCGCCCTAACACTCTCATACACAATTGCACACTTACCTGAATCCGACCCGTAACTTTCCACCACAGCACTGAAAATACCGAAGCAACAGAAATGGACAACCAAATTCTTTCCCTAGGAAAAAATTTGGGTTTCCGTTGCTTCGATATTTTAAACATTCACTTACATAAGTTCGATCAATCAACGTTCGCTTTTTTTAAGCGTTCGCTGATCTAATATAGACCCCGTATACAAAAGTATTTGGTTAGTCATCATTAAGTTACAATTAGTCACATTATTCAAAAAGAGCAAGCCATTGATCTTAGGCTGTATTAGTGAAAATATCCCAAGAGCTACAACTGAAAACACTTTTTATTCATTCTGGTATTATGAGCAAACCTCAGACTTGAAAATCATATGGTCTGATAATCATAGGCAAGTGTGGAAGATTTCTGCTAAGGATGTCTGTTACATGAAAGGTCCCACTTTACTCACTCCTAAAAATATTAAAAACATTATTAAGTATAAATATCTACCACATTACACAAATTCCATTCATAGCTGTTCCAATAAAAACTCAGACACTGTATTTCTAATCCAACTCATTTTGCTTTATTACAGCAAAGGTCACAGCAAGAAATGTACTTTTTGTCCTTAAGATTTTAACAGATCTAAGTAAAATTTAGAAGTATTATACTTAAAAACAGGACAACATATTAGAATCATTGTGTTTATAGCTACAAAAGGCAGGCATAAGGGGATATGGTTAATGTGTATGAATATGGGAGGGATAACTCTGCCGTACAGGTTGATTATATATACCCCAAACTGATTCTGGACAGCCCAGTCAGGTTTGATTGACTAATCTGCAACTGCCTTGTTATCCCCATCCAAATTCCATCAAGTCCCTTAATTATGTCATCTGGACCAAATGCTGGTAGCCAGCTGTTAAGCATAAAGCAGATGGGCTGGATGATATTACAGTAATGAGATTTCCACTACCACAGAGGGTAGTAAAGTGTGCTCCTTGATAAGTGGAGGGAGTCTCACAGGGTCGTTAGGTATGATCTTTGATAGGTGAAGGAAGCAGGCATGGTGGAAAATTATAGGTTACCTCATCATCACAAATGAAGGACCCATGAGTGCTCTTCTTGTCCTCATTGATAGGGCTACTGCAAAGGGCAGTCATTGGACAAATACTGTCACAAGCTAGTCTGCCTATTGGTTGGTAAGAAGTGACTGTGAATTGGTTGGGATCCCTGATATTTTGTATTGCAACTTCTGCAGTAATAAAGAAAAAAGACTTGGACTGGAAATATAGTGTATAAGTTTTATTTGGAAGAGTTACAAATTAATCCCTACATCACTCGATGGGTTGCCAACTGGCTTACTGACAGAAGAACCCACACTGTAAAAGTAGCCGACTCCAAATCCAGCTCCAGACAAGTGACAAGTGGAGTACCTCAGGGTTCAGTCCTGGGACCGCTCTTGTTTGGCATCTACTTCTCTGAAGCATAATAAATGAGTTATTATCTCTACAGTTATATTTGTATGAAATTTGAATTCTAGCTTTGGCTCAAGACATAAATCTTGTTATTTGTACTGTTACACCAGATATCTTGGAAGTACATTTGTGTATAGGTGTGTATATATTAACTTGTCATTTATGAGAAGCAACATATTGGATGACTTGGTAGGATTAAGCAGTAACCCTAAAATAAGGCTAAATTGATCCTGGAGGCATTTTGAACTGCAGCTGTATCTTTTGTTTCTCATTACATAATCAAATCCTCCATGTATAACTCCATTTGCAGTTTTCAAAAGGTGTGGATAAGGTCGTTAATGAAACTGAAAAGTGGGTGGAGCCTGAAACAGAATATTGTGAACTTAATGTATTGTGAATCTCCTTGATCTGAGACAGTGCTGTTCATATTGACATTAAAACTGCAACCCTTCATAAACCACTTGCAGGGCCACTCCCCAAATCCCTACTCATGCAGTTTTGTTAGTAACAGTCTTTGATCCACTGTTTTAAATGCCCTATTTATGTCTACAAAGATTACTACTCTGTGGAAGGTATTTCCCATATTTGTGAATACTCTGCCTGTATCATTGTAAATGGCTGTTTGTAAGTTATAAGTACAATAATAACTAGCTCTAAAATCACAGGAGTTGTGGGCCATTGAAGAGAAAAGTAATACATCAGCTGAGCTACTGAGTCATGTGCTTCAGTGATGCACAGTTAGGCAGGATGATGAAACACCACATCACCTGACGTCTAAGCAAAGTGCCTGTCGGAATATTAGGTGCTGTAGTAGGAGGAATCACACAGTTAGGCAGGATGATGAGACACCGTACCACCTGATGTCCAAGCAAAGTGCCTGTCAGAACATCAGGTGCTGCAGTAGGAGGAACCAACTAACACTTCCAAACACGTAGTCAGCCAAGACAGAATACAAGTTTAAGTTGTTTTTACCATGCAGTGGCATATTTAAATATAACTTTGACAAGATAGAGGGAAGGAAATGGCCATGCTACCTGTCATAAAAGAAACAAACCTGCAAGACTTGGCCACTTCATGTGTTTACTTGATGGATTGCATGTTCCTAAGTCCAAAGTGTGCTGTCAGTTAGAGTTCTTTTATGACTACAAGGATGGTGTGAGTGTAATATGTTCCTCCCATTAGTTGTGCCCTTGCTGTCCTGTAAAAGTAAATATGCTTATGATCTGGTTTTAGAGTTAGCTGCAGTGGACTGATGAGCAAGAATTGGCCTGATAAGTTAACTACGGCATGTGAGTCTTAAAAATGGCAGCCATAAGATCCATCGGGGCATACTTAGAACAGGTGCAGACTACTAGCTTCTATAACATCACTGAAATGCTAAAACAACAGAAGGGTTCTCCGTTTAAATCTCTGCAGTCTTGCCATTTTCTGTATGAAAGTTAGTAGAAATGATTATTAGCACTCCAACTGTTAAAAATTCCAATTAAATGTGATATCTTCAATTGGTAGAGGAGACCAATGGATTGAGAAAATGAAACCTTATGCTTTGAATAAAAAATGTTGATGACTGGATCTGGGTTCTATAAAAATCATGTTCATTTTTTCTTCATGGACCTTCACGTGTACCAATAAAGATCTTTGTTACTGAATTCTAAAAATAGACAAGCATTGCTCTGACGTGGCAAGATCAACTTCAGTCCCTGCTGTTAAAAGATAGACTAGATCACATCAGAGGTCTGGTGAATGTTTCTGAAGTTGTTAAAGCCGCCTTTACTGAAGTTGTTGGTGGCTTTCCACTGAAATGCACCATATGTCTCCCATCTGTTTCCCCTTCTAAAATTACTTAGGGTGATTCAGAAGCAGGTTAATAATGAACGTGCTTCTTTGACTTTAAATGTTTGTAGCTCTGGAGATTGTGGTTGCTACTTAAGTACTTTTGACACAAGTTTTGGTGCCTGCTTCTATAAGACATCAATGCAGAAGAAGTATCATATTCTGCAGGACTATTTGATAAATTCTGTTGTCAGAATATGAAGAAGTAAAATTCCTTATTTTGTTAGTCTTCTTCAACTTTTCTAATCTAGTTTTTCTGTCTTCCTTTTATCTCCATTCTGTCTCTCCTAATTTCTTCTTTGAAAACTATTTTGTTAAACCTTTTCTAAGTATTTCTCAGTAACATTTGAATTTAAAGCTTTAAATACCTTAGTATATTAGTGTTATCAAATTTAAGATAATTCTCACAAAACCCAAACCTGTGGTCAGGGCCTAAACAAAGCAAATACTTTTGTGGTAATCGTTATTAACAGTTTGCCTACCACAAGTACTATTGTTTGTACTTCTAGATGAAGAAGACATAATCTTGAATTTCACACCATACAATTTCAAGAATCTTTACTCTCGTGAAGAAAAAATGATGGCTCAACATTATAATAATTGAAATACATGACCAATATTTGGTAGCATAAGCCTATGTGTGGTAGAATTCCTCTGGCTCAGATACAGAGACAACTGGTAGTTAAGACAGTAAAAAGTACTGATGAAAACACGTCAGTGCTAGACTTATATTATACCTCCCCACCCCGCTTTTAAGCCACTACTGGAATATCTACAACACAGGAACCACATAACAAGGTAAAACTGCACCATAACAGTCCACAGAAAAATCATTTTTATAAGAAGTAATAAATATAAAAATAGTGTATAAACACTTGAACCTGTTTTAAATGTGATATCTTCAATTGGTAGAGGAGACCAATGGATTGAGAAAATGAAACCTTATTTTTTGAATAAAAAATGTTGATGACTGGATCTGGGTTCTATAAAAATCATGTTCATTTTCAAAACAACTAACACTTCCAAACACGTAGTCAGCCAAGACAGAATACAAGTTTAAGTTGTTTTTACCATGCAGTGGCATATTTAAATATAACTTTGACAAGATAGAGGGAAGGAAATGGTCATGCTACCTGTCATAAAAGAAGCAAACCTGCAAGACTTGGCCACTTCATGTGTTTACTTGATGGATTGCATGCTCCTAAGTCCAAAGTGTGCTGTCAGTTAGAGTTCTTTTATGACTACAAGGATGGTGTGAGTGTAATATGTTCCTCCCATTAGTTGTGTCTTTGCTGTCCTGTAAAAGTAAATATGCTTATGATCTGGTTTTAGAGTTAGCTGCAGTGGACTGATGAGCAAGAATTGGCCTGATAAGTTAACTACGGCATGTGAGTCTTAAAAATGACAGCCATAAGATCCATCGGGGCATACTTAGAACAGGTGCAGACTACTAGCTACCATAACATCATTGAAATGCTAAAACAACAGAAGGGTTCTCTGTTTAAATCTCTGCAGTCTCGCCATTTTCTGTATGACAGTTAGTAGAAATGATTATTAGCACTCCAACTGTTAAAAATTCCCATTAAATGTGATATCTTCAATTGGTAGAGGAGACCAATGGATTGAGAAAATAAAACCTTATGCTTTGAATAAAAAATGTTGATGACTGGATCTGGGTTCTATAAAAATCATGTTCATTTTCAACACTGTTTTTATGCTATGTTTATATTTATTAATTCTTATTAAAGTGTTTTCCCTGGCCCATGGTAGTGCAGTTTTGCCTTATTTTGTTTCTACTGAAATGTCTATCTTGATCATGGAAAGCAGGAGGTGGTAAACCCAAGTGTTATATTACAGCAACCCTCTGAAAAAGTGATTTTCTTATTACATCTTTTTCTCCATTTTTGCTGCACTCCCCTACTGATCATCTAACTCTCCCTGCTGATGACCATAATGACCTTTTCATTCTCCTTTGGCAGGAGCACTGCATTCATCCCTTAAAAGCAAGATGACTGGGAGTGGAGCTGTTATCTGTGTGAAGGAACAGGGCTTTACTCCCAAACCTTATCTTCACTGCTCATGCCCATCAAATGTCTCAGGATTGGGCATGCAGTGGGCATCAGAATGGTCATGTCACTCATTTCCATAAATGGCATAACCCTCTCAGGACTGCCCCCTCCCATGAAGCCATCGCCTCAGTGTGGTCTCCAGTATCCACTGAGGAGTCTAATATGAGGCTGTGTGCCCTGAGAACATACACCACATCCATCCCCCACAGAGATGCAAGCTGCCTAAGCCATGTCACTCATCAATTGGCAAAGCTACCAATCAAACTCAGTTTACCTGTGTGGTAGTCAGAGCTTTAACATTGTATCATAGTAAAGCTTAAAGGTCTTATCAGAGTTTTGATATGTTTTGAATTTTATGTTATTTTGCATGTATCCAAGCAAGGCAAAAAGTTGAGGTCACATAGACTAGCATAAACAAGTGTGACACTGAGAGAGATAAAGTGATTGATTATATTTATGCTAACAATAAAAAAAATTTTAAACAGAAAACATATATCAGCAACATTATATACCACTCACCACTGCAGAACTAAGCACCTTCATTTTACTCTGTTCTCAGGTCCTTCCCTTTCATCATATTGACTCCCAGGGACATTTGTATGTCTTTGACTGTGGCCCTCTGCTTCCCTTTCATCATATTGAGTCCCAGGGACATTTGGATGTCTTTCACTGTGGCCCTCTGCTTCCCTTTCATTATATTGAGTCCCGGAGACATTTGTATGTCTTTCACTGTGGCCCTCTGCTTCCCTTTCATCATATTGAGTCCCGGGGACATTTGTATGTCTTTGACTGTGGCCCTCTGCTTCCTTTTCATTATATTGAGTCCCAGGGACATTTGTATGTCTTTGACTGTGGCCCTCTGCTTCTCTTTCATTATATTGAGTCCTGGGGACATTTGTATGTCTTTCACTGTGGCCCTCTGCTTTTGCTATTGTTGACTGTGTCCTACTGTCATTCATATCTCCTTTCTTTATTCTCTAATCTGTGAAGTCTCTTCTACTTCTTCTCCTTAAACTTTGTTGCTCTCCTGTTTGTGTGCTGTCTATTCTGAGATGCACTTCTGTTTATGCTGTCCTTTTGGCCAGATCATCTCCATCTAAAGCCAAGTCCTGTCCAGCAGCCGGCCTCTTTTGACATATGTGCAGTTGCAGAGTTCCCCAACTGTGCATGGTACCCTACGTCTTGTCCTTTCATCTCCCTAGTCTTGCTGCTAATGCTGAGGGTATTCTATGGGAGGAAGGCAGTGGAACTGATGTGCTCTGTGTAGCTGGTTGTTTCTTGACCAAGCCTTCTCTGGTCTTTACCTCAGTCTCGTCTGTTCATTCTTTCCATGCTCTGACCCTCTCCACATGTTTACTGGACTAATGCCTGTCCCTGTTCTGGGACATTGATGGTTACAGAAGAGTAGCAGTGACAGAGTCACCCTGGAATACCCCCCTTTGAATTTTTATCTCTGGAATAATAATTTGTCCTTTATCATGGCTTAACCGCAAGTTAGTTTGCCACTGTTTCATGGTCGCTGTAATGTAATCAGTCAGCGCAGGGTGCATCTTGTACATTTACAAGCACTCTTTTATTCATGAATGTGGGATACTGTCAAATGCTTTTTTGTAGTTTATCTATGCCATACTCAGATTCTTTATCTTTTTACAGTTCTGCATTATGACTTTATTTAACAAAAAATGATCCGTTGTTCCACAACTTTCTTTTGTTACTCTTTTGTTCTATTGTCATGATTGAGTTTTCTTATAAATTACTATAAACGCTGTCCGCATCACTTCCAGTGTATAGTTTATACATCATTGGAAGACAAGTTATTGGTCTATAGTTTTTAGGATAGCTTGCAGGTTCAGTCTTAAGGAAGAGCACTATTTTTCAGATGTTAACCAGGCTGGTGTCTGTTCAGGGTGCACATATAAATAGTTCTTACTCATGGCTAAATCTTCAAGCAAAGATGTTAATACTTTTAGCCAGAAGTTAGGTACTGAATCTGGGCCTGGGGTTTTCCAGTTAGGAGCTTTTCTTAATTCTTTTTCAATTTCTTTGGCTATAAGCCCTATAAATAATGGCTCATTAATCCTAAGTGACTTCAACTATCTCTCCATAGATTGGAGTACTTTCACTACCAACATCAGGTATGCTCAATGCTACATCGACTGGGTAAACAAGAAGTCCCTGGATCAATTTGTCCTTGTTTCCTCCATGTATGAAAACATTTTTGACATGGTTCTCAGAACTTAGCTACAGCCTCTTCCCTTCTCTTGGTCAGTCTCTCATTAGTTAAGTCACAACACCTACTAGTTATCTTTACCCTAAAAATATCCACTCACCTGGTAACCAATACTACCCTCTTTAGGGACATCAAAAAGGCAAACATTTTATAACTATATAATAAAATATCTAAATTTACCATGAAAACTCCACAATTGACCTGAAATATGGAGCCACCTATACTAAGGATCTTTATGTTCAATTAAACAAATACATCGACCAGGTAGTCCCTACTAGAACCAAATACAGTGGTAAATTCAAAAACAAAATTACCCTGGTGGCCACTCAGTATAAACAAACTATATAACAGAAGGAAGAAACTGTTCAAATTATTATGTAAGATCAGAGCCCGTCTTCATGAAGATTTTACACACACACACACACACACACACACACACACACACACACACACACACACACACACACACACACACACACACACACACACACACACACACAGATATAAATCACTAAAACACTGAAGGCAATCATAAAGAAAAGCAAGGCATCCGATGAATTCAAGTTAGCAATGAAAGGATAACTGCAAGTCCTTCTTCACTCACATTAACACACTAGCAAACAAGTTTCTGGCCAACCTCTCCACTGAAACGATCATCCCAACTGCAGTCATCCCTCAGTCACTCCACAACTATCACCAAGGATCGTGTGCTTAAGGTACTCTTAAAGACAAAAAACACTTCTTTCGTTGGTCCTGACAACATACCTGGTTGCTTAAAAAACAGTATCAAATATGCACTCACTGACCATGTCCTCAAACTGTTTAAACTAATCCTCTCTACTG
The DNA here is from genome assembly GCF_019279795.1 of Protopterus annectens. Lineage (NCBI taxonomy): Eukaryota > Metazoa > Chordata > Ceratodontiformes > Protopteridae > Protopterus > Protopterus annectens. Next base: position 942,176,506 of record NC_056747.1, read on the forward strand.
GTTATACCTTTGAATCCTGGTAGCCTGTGGTAGTGATGCCCCATTCACATGGGTTGACTGACCACTGACCCATAAAATTACAGACCTTATGAGTTTTATCTGTAAAGCCATGAAGCACAGCATTACTGATCTCATAAATCATGACATCAAAAATCTGACTAGGTTCAGCCCACAGCAATTCGGCTTTGTAAAGGGCAGGTCATGCCTGCTAAATCTTATCAGCTTCTTTGAAAAGGTCACTCAGGTCTTGGGACAGTGGGTACACTGTCCATTCTGCCTATCTTGAGTTGGCCAAGGCATTTGGCATCATACTACATGATAGAATCATAAAAAAACTTATGGCATTAAACATTGATCTGTATGTGATAATATGGACTGTAGACTGGCTAAAGGGTAGAACACACTTTGACAGAGTTGGTGGCACCTCCTCAGTCAGAGAAACAGTGATTAGTGGTGCCCCCCCCTTTTTTTGTCATGTATTTCTGTGATCTCAGAACTGATAACTGAAGCTGATGACTGTTAGCTGGGTGTTCTTGTCAAATCACCCCAAGATACTTATATCCTTTAAAATAAATTAAGATGAGCCAACACAGTACACTGACAAAGGGTGACTCAAACTAAATACCAAGAAACACAGTATCATCCCTTTCAGGGAACAGAAAATTGTTTCAACCTGCTGCACCTATAACACCCAGCTATCAGGGGAGTTAGTAATGCAAGATATGGGCACCTGGAGTGATAATTGCCTTTACCTTGATCATCATGTGGTGTCTGTGGTTAGGAAATCCTTCCACATCTTGCAAATAATTGCCAAATGCATCTCTTCTAAAACCATGGAAGTCATCCTTCCTTTACACTATGTCCTGGTCAAATTGATTAGAGAATATAAGGCACCCTTTGACATGTATATTACTAGACATGTCTATAACCTTAAAAAATGCAGAGGTTTCTAACAATAATGATCTCTGGCCTCAAAATCTTAGCCACCTGGAGAGATCAGAATCCTTTGTCACTGTACTCAGTGTTGTGCAGGCTCCTGAATCTGTGCATTGCTTACTGTGTGCTCAATGACTTTGCTATCCTTGAAGTCCTTTTTCTCAATAGATCAACTAGTGTGGCTAACACTAGAATAAGAGATCTCAATCTACATCAGGAAATAAAACTAGGCAAAGGAATAGGTTCCACATCTAGCGTCTGTCTCTGCTATAGAATAGGCTCCCCCTACAGGTCAAACAGTGTGAGTCCCTGTTCTTCAAAGAACGCTCGGACAACTGGTTCAGTACTGTTAAATTTACCCTGAGACTTAGAAGTCTTGCCCTCCTTAAAATGGATGGTAAAGTCTGAGGGCAGTTATTGAGAAGGCACACCTGGCCTGTAGTCAGATTGTCTTATTAATGCTATGATCATATGATCCTGTGTTGAAACAGGCTCTCAACATAAATGAATCATGCTGCTTATTAATTTGGATATCCTATTCTGTTCATTTAAATGAAATAATCTGAAATAGACCTTCTTTTATGAGATGTTTTCATATGTTTACTTATGGCCCACTTTTCAGGCATGACAAGGGGCGTTAATTATCATTATCAACCCCTTTTTTCCTAATTTCTACCTAGGGGAGGGGTTAACATCAACTGTTACCACCACTCTTAATTCAATCCACTTTCTCACTTTCTTTGCCAGTCATGCCTGATTGTCACTAGCCTTCTGCCACACAATCCATATATCTCTTTGTTAATGTCCGCATTTCCTCTTGCCTTTGTCTCAGAAATCTTCTTCACCAAATCATCTTCTGCTTTACGGCACATGTTCCTGAACTACCATAATCCATTCTGTTTGACCTTTGCTGCAAATGGGGCTATTTTGGCTTCTGCTCTGATACTCTCATTTCTTCATCTGTCCCACAGTGTGCATCCTATCGCCAACCTCAGACACCTCATTTCCATCACCTCTAGCTTCGTCAACTGCTCATACTTCACTGCCAATGTTTCTGTACAACACAGAAGCACTAATTACAGCACTGTTTTGTAGACCTCACTTCTCAGTTTTATTGGCATTCTTCTGTCACACAGTAACCCCAGTATTCTGTGATTATTGGGTACAGCACCTCTGATTCTAGCTTTGACCTCCTTATTCAGTCTTCCCTTTTCCTCGCCCACCCCTCCCAGATACTTGAGGCTTTTAAACTATTTTATTTTCCCTTTTATCTCATTTTTCAGCTTTTTCTGATTTCCCCCACTTGCTGCCATGACCACTGGCTTGTCTGTATTCAGTCTCATCCCATGTTCCTTCAGTTTCATATCCTAGTCCCCTACCATTTGCTGAACTTCCTGCTCAGTCTGTTTGTGATGCCAAATTATCTAGTCCATCACTAATATAAACAGCAGTAAGCTCACACAGCTGCACCGTAATGCACCCCACTCCCACTGGGAAACCTCCTGTGAGGTAAACATTGTCCATACTTGTGTAATTGGATTCGTCAGCATAGCCTGCACTAACTCTGACAATTACCAACCACATTATCAAAGAGCTTTAGTGAGGTTAAAAGTCTTGTGCAGACTCACATAGCATGGAGACTAAATAGTTTAAAGCCATCTATAGAGTGAAGATCATTAACTTTAGCCTTTTCTGATGTGCCGTTACACCAGTCAGAAATGGCCAATAGTATTTCAGTCAGTTATCATGCATTGGCACTTGGCACTGTGCTGCTTACCTGTGTCTCACAAACTAACACGATTGAAGGATAGGACTGAACAGCATCAGTCTTACCCAGAAAAGCCCTAGGCAGTCACCAAGAGTAGCTAATACACAGGGCAATAAAAGCACACTTTTGTTGGGCAAAGTCTTAACCTTGCAAAATGTGACAGGCACCACTTTAAAATTTGCCTCTAGGCATGACATATCAGAGGAATACAAGGATCAGAAAGAGGTGTTTCTCTCCACCAGTAGACAATGTAATTAAAATAAAAAGACAACTTAGTTCTTATAAATCATTAAGCAAAATTCCATTTATATTATGACACTTGAGTGGAGAAGGGTTTATGATACTAGACACTAATCACACGAGGTTTCATATGCAGAATGACTGAAGTCACAGAGTGTATGTTGTTGTTGTTGTGTCTTTCGGCTTTTCCCGGTTAGGGGTCGCCACAGCGGAACTCTGGTCCGCTAATGATTGGCAGTAGATTTTTATGTGCCAAGTTGCTGGCCCTGACGCACAACCTTCAACGAAGGTACACCCATTCACACATGTCTCCACACAGAAGACGCTCTAGCTGAGAATCGAACAGGACAATGTCTTACTGTGAGGCGACAACACTACGGCAGCTATATGCTCTTAAAAAAGCTAGCCAGAAGGAATAATACAAGAACTCCCAACTGTACCACTAAAGTTATGGGTTCAGTTAGGAAGCTTGGGGGCCTGACAGCCGGCTGTGGAAGAACAAAATTCAATGATCCATGGCTTGTTCACATACTGTGGTGGGACAGAACATGGCCTACTGCTCTTGGGAAGCCTTTGGTGGAAATCAAGGAGTAGATCAAGCTGGTTGCAGAAATTAGTGAGGGGGACCTAGCCTTTGCTGTTCATAAGATGGATACCAGTGGTGTATGGTAGCAGACGTTCTGTTCTGGGCACTGAAGACAATGCAAATCTGTGCCAGTGAAACCGAGGAATTAGAATGGAAATTGACAGTCTCTCATAGCATAAAAAATAACACTATACCAGGCTGGCCTTATGCTATGTCTGCTCCTCTAGTAAGGTGCCAGTAAGGACAACAGTAGAAGGAGGGAGCTTCTGGAACTCTGGAAATGGTTTGCTCTTTGGAGACTAAAACAAGAAAAAACAAAATTAGTGAACATATTTATTTACATAACTTAGCAGGCCAAACCCAGATAGCTAAAAAAAAGTAAATATCAAACTCTGATTGCCAAAGAAGTCAGAAGACAGAAACATGCTTACTGAATATTAAATTGCTGTAGGACTATTGCCAAACTTTCACAGAGGCCTTCAACTGCAAACTTGCTGGCACAGTACACATCATTAAATGGCATACCTATGGAAAATAAAATAATGTCAGAGTGAAAACTGAAATATTCTCCTTACTTATGTCTCAGCCATCCCACAAAATCGCAGAGCAATATTTCACATGCTGTGTAACAAGTAAGTGGAAGATTGCTACCACCAGCCATGCAGGACTGAAAGCTGTTACCTCTTATTTTATAGAGGCAGGGCTAGTGATTCAGATTTCGTAGAAAAATCATAATTGTGGGTGTTAAAGCAAAAGTGTTCTGATTGTTCCATGACAATTTATTTCAGTTTTGAAAATATGGTACTATCTCAACAATGCAGCATAAACAGTGCATAGAGCGGTCTGCATTTAATTGCTTTTGTCTAATAGCACTGCACTGTCATTTTATTCTGTTTTAGATTGTCTGGATTAAACTATGCATATGCTAATAAGCATTGGAAGGAAGGGGTATAAATATCTAAAAGAAAAGCCTCCATCTTTGGACAAGAACATAAATCAAATCCCACACTGGGATCTGACACTAAGCAGCCATTCTGATAATTCACATTTCATATACTGTTTTGCATTTGCCTCCATAGTTTCCATATAATCTTTAAGACAAATATTGCAATTTTCTATATTGCTCAATTTCATGGCTATATAAATCTAAAAGGAAAGCTTTCATATTAAGCAAATCCACCACTGAGGTAAGGCACTAAGCAGCCTTTCTGATGATTCACATTTCATATATGGTTTTGCATTTGTTTCCACAGTTTCCATAAATTCTTTTAAGACAAATATTGTAGTTTTCTATTTTGCTCCATTTCATGAAGTACTTTACAAATCTTTTACCATATTTTCAATAACAGTAGTCTAAATTAATCTTTCAAATTCACAAATGGGAGATAAAATATGTCAAGACTTTTATGTTACAGGGGTTAACATACAGGTGTTGCAATTATGTTATTACAGAAACTCTTTAAAGGAGAGGTGTAGTGTAGTGTATTAATTACCCTTTGTTTGGGGGATTAATAACCTCAAATGAAGGAACACCTATTAAAAGAACAATTTCTGTTTATGTACAAAAAAACTTGACTGTATACAAAACACTAAACAGAATCCACTAAAACACAAGCCTTAATTACTGAGTTCAACTAAAACCAAACTAGCACCTTTGCACAGTCCTTAAGGTTATAAAGTATAAGGACACACATGAGAAAGTGATGTATAACATAGTTAGAACAAAATTAGGATTCATCCAATCACAACCCTTTTTCTCATTTTTTGCACATGGGGTCGGGTGTCATTTTAACAATGACAATCATCTAGACCGAGTGTTTACACCGCCGGGTGGCTAGCCCTGACACTCAACAGAAAAATGACATTTCTGAAACAATAAACCTATGGGAAAGCTTATGTACAATCAATAAATGAACTAAATAAATATGTAAAGAAGTTGATAAAAATTAAGAAACATGTAAATGAATAAATAAATATAAGTTATGGCATGACCTGGTCTTCTAAACTGTAAGTCTGTCTCTGTCATGCGAGTACACAGATATACACAAACAAACACAAATTTTGTGTATGCCGCTGAGGTGTAGTGTCATAATAAACATCTAAGCTTCTAATTTTTTCCTTTTTCTTCTCTGGCATTTTTAACCAGTAAGAAAGAAATGATGTGCTTCCCTTTCTAGGTACAAGTGGATATTTAAGTACTGCAACTAACACCAGTAACTTAAGAAATTACAACAAAAGTCGGGTCTATATTACATTATCGAAGTTTCAAAACTTCGAATCTGATATGGTCGACACCATATCATCGAAGCCTTAAGACATCAAAAATGTAATAAAACACAACAACCTGCAAAAACAAACGCTCTGAGTAGGGGGGTAAGCCCCCCGCACCCCCACATGGGGGGGCTGTACCCCACACACACTAAATTTTCCAACTCCAAGACCGCACTACAGTGCAGAAAAGGGAAATCTTCCCTTTCTGTGCTGTACGGAGATATCCGTTAAAAGATATGAAGTTTCAAGACCTCGATCATATGGTGTTGACCATATCAGATTCAAAGTTTTGAAACTTCGATCTTCTGATATAGACCCCAAAAGGCTCCTGCCAGCACGAAAGTTTGAGTAGCTGCAAAACTCATGTTGGTCCATTAAAAGATATTGCATCACACATGTATCGAGTGTCTTTGTGTTAAATAAATTAGGCATTATAATAAATATTTCATATTGAGCTCATTATTAAGAGCTTTCATTTGCAATGTTTCGTATACAAAATGAAACCATTCTTTCTTGTGTAAAAGCAATTGAGAAACATTTTGATATAGTTCAAAGTGTTGACAATAATACATAATGAAATATTTCAACAACTGGTTGTCCTTATAGTGATATAATTTAAAATGCAAAGCAAATGACCTTGCAATAGCCGCATTTTGCTGTCTCTAACCTGTTCTTAAATCCTAGCTCTTACCTATTTCATAATTTGCCCTATGTACTAATTACAATTACAATTATATTGTACAGTTGATAGCTACCTAGTTGTCTCCCATGTAGTTAAAGTCACAGCTGCCAGTTCTGAAAGTAAAAAAATTACCAGTGGTATACCACAGAGCTGATCTTTAGGCCCCTTTCCTATTTTGTATCTATTCCTCAGACCTTTAGGCCAGTACTCCTGGTTTATAGTTAACTATGTCTGCAGATGTGTTTAAATTAGGTGCTGTTAT
>NC_056747.1:942188250-942223250 GCF_019279795.1 Protopterus annectens
ATATATAAAATAACCGCTTACCCTGTTTAGTCACATGGCTATAAAAACATTGACTCACTCAAACATCAAGGCCAATGGTATAACTCTCGAATTACAAAGTACATATCTATGTCTTATGTTTGATGATTTCAGATATCTTAAAAGCAAGGGCTCAACTATAAACCTTTAAAACCAATGAGCGGTCACTATTCATCAACCTAGTTTATCTGTTGGTCATTCATGGCACTGTACCCTAATGCTAAGGGAACGTACACTGAAATCAAGGAGATTATTAATCATCCTACGTGCATCTTTGAAATATAATGCACATAAATATTAGTAAGAAATATATATATATATATATATATATATATATATATATATATATATATATATATATAGAGAGCACATAATCATAACATTCAGATTCTTATGAATATTATTGTCCCATAGTACCCACTAAACAAAAATTTACAAATAAAATATAATCAGTATATATTCTAAACTTTTCTAAGCACAATCACTATAGTACATTCATGTTAGATGGTGTGATGTACAGTGAGAAGAGATTACTTGACAATAAGGCGTCTAGCTTTTAATATGGGTTTCATGGATGCTCGTTCATTTAACCCTCTACCCTTGTCTGCTCTCATTCTCATGATCCAATTGATTTCTTTAGTTTCTGTGTGATTACGTATATCACCTTCTCTAACAGATGGTTGAATATGGTCAATTACCATAAAAGTGAAAGAATGATCCTGACCCATAGATGCAACATGCTTAGCCAAAGCATTGGTTAAATGTCGAATCCTTATAGCATATAAGTGTTCACATATCCTGGTACAAAAAGCTCTATTAGTTTTGCCAATATAAAAACACTGGCATATTTGACAGATGGCTATATAAACTATATGGCAAGTATTGCAATCTGCTGTAACATAAAATTTAAAACTCTGACCTGTATCTGGATGCATGAAACTATCACCTCTCTCTATGTATATGCAGTAATTGCATCTACCACAAGGGTGAGTGCCAATGCTTGAATTTGCTGTTGCCTTAATCTTAGTATTACAAAGTAATCTTCTAAGATTGGGTTTATTTTGATACAAAAAGCAAGGTTTCTCACCTACAATATTGGATAAATCATTGTCCATAGTGAGCATGCGCCAATGATTATTAATTATATCCCTAATCTCTTGCACATCATTTGTAAAAAACATGGGTATTTTTGTAACCTGTGGTTTGCTATCTATACATTGCACATTAAAATTGCCTTGTGCAGAAAAGTATGGTGCTGCTCTTTCTTCCCTCAATAAATTAATATTCTGTAACCCCTTTTTAATTTCATGGTCTTTATAACCACGTTTCAAAAGCCTTTGTCTAAATAAATTAATCTCATGCTGATATCCTTCATCACTAGCATTCAAATGGGAAATACGCATACTTTGTCCTTTGATAATGTTTCTGAATATATAATTCGGATGCATACTGTATTGATGTAGCAATGAATTTCTATAACATTGTTCCCTATACACCCCAGTATTAACATAAGTATCCATAACACGCTCCACAAAAACATCTGGGTATTCAATTCTAGTACTAGAAAAGTATGACGTAAATTTTAAATATGTGGTCATATTATTAATACATGTCAAATATTCAGACAATTCCTCTGTGCTGCCTTCCCAAATCAAGATGACATCGTCCACAAAACATCGATAAAAGTGGACTTTTTCTTTATGCCAGGAGTTTGTAAAAAGTTGTTCTTCTTCCCAACTGGCCAAAAACATGTTGGCGTAACTATTGGCACATGATGTGCCCATAGCTACACCATCACGTTGAATGTATATATTCTGTTCATAAAGAAAAAACATTATTCTCCAAAATAGTTTCTAGAAACAGACAGATGAGATCTGTCTGCTTCTCTGTATATTCGCTATGTTTGACTAGTTTTTAATTGTTAACAATGTTATGGATACATATGTTAATACTGGAGTGTATAGGGAACAATGTTATAGAACTTCATTGCTACATCGATACAGTATGCATCCGAATAATATATTCAGAAACATTATCAAAGGACAAAGTATGCGTATTTCCTGTTTGAATGCTAGTAATGAAGGATATCAGCATGAGATTAATTTATTTAGACAAAGGCTTTTGAAACGTGGTTATAAAGACCATGAAATTAAAAAGGGGTTACAGAATATTAATTTATTGAGGGAAGAAAGAGCAGCACCACACTTTTCTGCACAAGGCAATTTTAATGTGCAATGTATAGATAGCAAACCACAGGTTACAAAAATACCCATGTTTTTACAAATGATGTGCAAGAGATTAGGGATATAATTAATAATCATTGGCGCATGCTCACTATGGACAATGATTTATCCAATATTGTAGGTGAGAAACCTTGCTTTTTGTATAAAAATAAACCCAATCTTAGAAGATTACTTTGTAATACTAAGATTAAGGCAACAGCAAATTCAAGCATTGGCACTCACCCTTGTGGTACATGCAATTACTGCATATACATAGAGAGAGGTGATAGTTTCATGCATCCAGATATGGGTCAGAGTTTTAAATTTTTTGTTACAGCAAATTGCAATACTTGCCATATAGTTTATATAACCATCTGTCAAATATGCCAGTGTTTTTATATTGGCAAAACTAATAGAGCTTTTCGTACCAGGATATGTGAACACTTATATGCTATTAGGATTCAACATTTAACCAATGCTTTGGCTAAGCATGTTGCATCTATGGGTTAGGATCATTCTTTCACTTTTATGGTTATTGACCGTATTCAACCATCTGTTAGAGAAGGTGATATACGTAATCACACAGAAACTAAATAAATCAATTGGATCATGACAATGACAGCAGACAAGGGTAGAGGGTTAAATGAACAAGCATCCATGAAACCCATATTAAAAGCTAGACGCCTTATTGTCAAGTAATCTCTTCTCACTGTACATCACACCATCTAACATGAATGTACTATAGTGATTGTGCTTAGAAAAGTTTAGAATATATACTGATTATATTTTATTTGTAAATTTTTGTTTAGTGGGTACTATGGGACAATAATATTCATAAGAATCTGGAGGTTATGATTATGTGCTATATATATATATATATATATATATATATATATATACATACATATTTCTTAATAATATTTATGTGCATTATATTTCAAAGATGCACGTAGGATGATTAATAATCTCCTTGATTTCAGTGTACGTTCCCTTAGCATTAGGGTACAGTGCCATGAATGACCAACAGATAAACTAGGTTGATGAATAGTGACCGCTCATTGGTTTTAAAGGTTTATAGTTGAGCCCTTGTTTTTAAGATATCTGAAATCGTCAAACATAAGACATAGATATGTACTTTGTAATTCGAGAGTTATACCATTGGCCTTGAAGTTTGAGTGAGTCAATGTTTTTATAGCCATGTGACTAAACAGGGTAAGCGGTTATTTTATATATATTGTATGTAAAAGTTTCTATATTAGGCTGTCATTAGACAGTTGTTATTATGGTTACTCATAAATATTATGCATTTTTGAAGTTTTATAGCTATATTTTACATAAACATTGCAATGTATTGTAATTGATACATTTAAGTCGGCCTCATGAATGTAGCAGTATTTTTCCATTAGGCTGTATCCTTAGACGATACCTTTTCAAGTCTCTTTGTTAATGGTTATGACTTGCTCGCTATTCTCATTAGAACAAGGTTTATATCTACCAATATGATTGTGCCATTTCCGTATAAAGGATCGGAAATACACCATTGTACTTGGATGCACAAGATGATTGATGCACCCGTTTGCGAGCATTTAATACTAAGAATATAAATTTTAGTTAACATAAAAACATAAAAATTGTTTAACATCGCAGTATATGTCAGCTATTATACTATGTATATTGACAGTGTAATCCAGAACTTAGATGTTATTAGAATTTTAAGTGGAAGAATCATATTGCCACTGAATTAAGGATAATCACTGTCATTTAAATATATGGCTCATGGCTTTATATAGTCATAGAGTGCAATGTTTCTGAGTGTAATCACTGTTTATGACTATTAAATGAGCTACTCTTACTTATGCGAAAGATACAGTTATTATACGCATAGCGAGCTGGCTCTGTTAATATTTCAGCCAGCTCCTAGTTACATTACAATAGGACTTGGTGTATTAGCAAGTATAGTAGAGTTCTCTGTACTTAATGCAAATACTAGGATACAACTTTAAATGTTCAATTGAAATTAATTAGATTGTTTAATTTGTATATAAGAAGTCTTAATTGAATGTGTTTTGAATTTTAACCGTCTGAAGAAGCCTTAGTGGAAGCGCTTACTGACAGCATGCAGTAATAAAATAACCCGTTTTATTTTAATCAAGCTAATACATTTAGCAGCATTTATTCGTTTGGATTATTTGACTATCATCTTTGCTTGGAGACAAGAATAATCTGGCGCTCAACACATTCCGTGGTCATATATATATATATATATATATATATATATATATATATATATATATATATATATATGGACACCAAATAACCGACAACACACAATACCGACAACAACAAACACCGAACACCATTACACCGACACACAAGGTCCGACACTACCGCACCACCCCTCACTACTGCTGCCTAACCCTAACTCACTCAACCCACCCCCAACCCCTAAAAGGTCCCCACACTACCGCACACTTCCTACCTGCAACCCTAACTCCTACACTAATATATATATATATATATATATATATATATATATATATATATATATATGTATAGGTTTACTATCAAAAGAGTGGTCAGGCTATGTCTGAATTGTCGAATGTCGACTTTTCTGAAATACCTTGTATGGTCATGTTCATGGTTGTAGATTTGATTGCTGACATTTCGGGTCAGAAACATGAACACTCGCACATTGCAGGTGTGGGATTTTGATAGTAAAAGGGGTTGTGGATGTATGTGTATGTGTATATATATATATATATATATATATATATATATATATATATATATATATATATATATATATATATCCAAAATACCGAAAACAACACTGCACACACACACATGTGCAAACTGGTCACTTTAAGAAATTCGACACTCAGGAAAGTCACCCGCACTTCCAGATTTCTCCTACGAACGTGCACCTCCCACACCCCCTGCTACTTATATATACAAACTCTGAGATCGCACTACAGTGAGAGAAAGGGTATATTTCCCAATTCCCACTATAGTGCAATATCCACTCGGAAGGCCAAATTCACAACAAATTCAACATTTTTTTTCCCTAAAACAAAAATTTGCAAACTGCCTTTGACACATGTTGCATCATACAGATGACTGACAACATTTTAAAGGTAAACTTATATATGACTGCTGTGGCCTGATCATGAGGGTGAAGTCTGAATGGTCAGACAAAGGTATCTTTGGGAAATTTGCACATTATCCATACACAGACATGACTTATTGATATTATACAATGCCATTATTTTAAAAAGGAATAAATGTCTTCTCCTTTTAAATAATGATATTGTATTATAGAATAACATATAGAATGAAGAAATTCGCTGGGTGTGAGCATGATTTTGGAGTTAATGCCTTTTTTATGGCAACTCTGATCCGCCGATGTACATGTGAATGTTTTAAAGTAGAATGCTAATGCAGACCTTTAGGAAGCCATTATAGCTGTCTTACTTACTTTGGAAGCTACTGAATGGTTTAATGTAGACTGATAAAGCAAAACTTTATAAAGCCATAATAGCTACTTTATAAATGTGATTGCTGACAGGTACAGAACACTGTAATTATTTATAAGACTGCATTTCTTGCCCTACATAGAGTAGCAGCAGATGTAGAGAAATAACTAAACTCCGCTCTTTCAATATTACTGTACTGTACATGCTTGTCTAATGGCAATGTGGATTTTACTGCTCTTTCTCTTAAGTGAATGTTTAATAATAGTAAGACCACTAGAAGGGAAATTGCATGGGACTATCCCGGTTTCTTTTTTTTTTTTAGCAAACTAATTAGGTTTTATTGAGTATAGCATTGGACTAACTTTGTTAAAACTACAATGTGTCGTCCCACACGCTCACTCTGCTTCTTACCTGCACTCTACTCCCTTAGCCTCCTCTCCATTCTGCCAAGACCCTTTTGACCAATCTTAACCTAGACTTTTATTTTCTCGTTTTTCAGCTTGAAAGCCTTGTAGGAATACTCGGGCTGCTCCCCCACCTGCAAATAGCAATCCAAAAGAATATCTCAATAGAATTCCCAAGCATGGACTACCTAGTTGTGTCTTCTTTCAGCCTTACAGTGTAGGTGATAGCCTGCAGTTCTGTAATTATTTTATTTCATTATATTGTGTGTATTCCTCTCAAGTCATATTTGTAAAGGGTCAGCACACCCACGGACCTACCCTGTGGCCGTCCACCTCTCTCCCATCTTACATTCCCTACTTTAAATGAGTTTAACTACACCTACTGCAATTCTCCACCTTTGCCAATAGGTGGAGACATTAGATCATAATTACTTTTGCTACATGCAAACCCCAGCTGCAGGATCCAACTCTGTTTGTTAAGCCAGTAACAGCCACCCCATTTCAAACATTAAAACTGAGTGGTCTCTCCAAATAATAGGGCACAGGAAGGAAACCTATATAGAATGAAAGATAGAGGACTGACATTATACCACTTAAAAGTCCACCACAGTACTAGAGATAGGCAATTGTTTGCTATAACAGTAACATTGTCCACTTAAAAGCTGAAGTGGAAGCATAATGTTGGTATTATTTTTCAAACAAAGTTGACACAGAAGGTGCAGCTTCCTACTTTAAGCTTTCTTAATGTACAACCTCACTGTGTAAATGATTGGTTCTTACTAGTTACACCACTCCGTGACTGGCTCACCCGCTCCATTCGCCCTTCGGGCTCACTCCGCTCCCCTAGCCTGCCCCCAATTTCCACCCACCCCCAGTGCTCCTACATTTATAATTATAAACCACACCCCCATCTCCTTATAGCCAGTCAAACAGTCCACCTTGTTAATATTCCCAAATCTTCTTGTTACCTTACTTTACCTCTGTAGAATATTTCATTACCTCCCACATAGTACCTTAAACTAAATCATCACAATGCCTATATTACCTACTCCATTACACATAAAGCTATTACTCTTGGTTTCACTCTTACCTCCAACTATAGCCCACATGCTAACCTCCTATGAACATCCAATGCGACCACAACTTCATTATCCCTCCAAACATACTTCCACACCAACACTAGCTATTTCCCAAAACCACATAAACATTACATCCCGATCCAGCTACCTAATAGCTAAGTATCATAGACTAGCCCACAGCAGGTATAGCAATCTAAAAGCTAGGAAATCTCTGGACCAATATTGTAAGCTTCTAAATCCTATATGTAGAATACAACTCCACTCCTTACTTGATGGAGACATTCATCCAAACCCCGGCCCACAGAAGACTCCTACCACTGAACCCCATAGCCCTAACCTCTCTAGTACACAAACCCCTACTAGACCTTCAAACTCACTGTTTATAACACATCTCAATATATGCAGCATTAACAATAAAGTTGCCCACCTCCACGCTCTCCTAGATGTCCATTTATTTGATATCCTATGTCTAACAGAAACATGGTTAAAACCTGCAACTAAAGATAATGAAGTCATCCCACCTGGTTATAATATCCTGAGACTAGACTGCACAACCAAGAAGGGAGGTGGGGTAGCAATCCTTTACAAAGCAGGGTTACAAGTCACTTCTTCAGACCTTAAACCACCTCTAGATAATAATGTTGAAATCCTTATTTCTAAGATTCAGTTCAATACTTGTAAATCCATATATATCATCTGTATCTACCTTCCTCCAGGTAATAACATAAACACCCTCGAAAATTTCCTTAGCTGGCTTTCTGTAAATCTCCCACAAGAAACTATAGTTCCTGGTGACTTTAATATCGACTGGAAGTGCTGTAGTACTGAACACCCTACTACCCATATTAACCTATATGGCTTTTCTCAAACTATTACCTCTCCAACTAGGATTAACAAACCCAGTAATAAAGAAAGTACCTTAGACTGGATTCTCACAAATAATCCTCATCAAACATACAAAGTAGGAACCCTTCCAGATTATTTAAGTGACCACTCAGTGACTTATATTATCAGGCATAAGATCAATATTACCTACACAAGTACATTCAGGACAATACGGACCAAAAAACATTTTAACCCTGAACTTAAGGCATGTAATTGGTCACCAGTACAATACCTCCCTTTTGATGAAGCCGTAAAATACTTTAATTCCAAATTCTTAGTCATCCTAGACCACCATGCACCAACACGCTCTTTCAGAAATAAGACTAAACCTGCCCCATGGCTCTCAAAAGAAACCAAGCAAAAAATTCTTCTTAGAAACAAATCCTGGGCTAAATGGCGTACTACTAAAAACCCAATAGACCAACACAAATTTAGATAACTGAGAAATAATACAAAAAAAGCTATTCTCTTAGATAAAAAGAACTTCTACTTCCAACAAACTCACCAAAATAATCCACAAAAGTTTTGGGCAAGCATTAACAGACTTCTACACCTAGGCTAATCCATTACACCAAACCCACAAGACACTAACCTTGAGAATTCTACTCAAACCGTCAATACCTTCAATACCTTGTTCACAGAAGCCATCAAATCTCTTGCCAATCAACTATCCCCAGACAGCTCAACTCTGCCAACTTCCACTACTAGCTCACTCCCTTCATTTCAGTTGCAGTCAGTTCCAACTTCCCTCACCTGCACCCTTCTCCAAAAACTAAAATCAACCACCCCCTCAGCTGACCAACTACCTGCAGAAAACCTGCAAAAAGCAGCTAAAGCCATAGCCTATCCCATTTCCATACTGATTAACAGAACCATAACTGAATGTACCATCCCAACTATCTGGGAAATCTCGCACATTATCCCCTACATAAAGGTGGTAACTCAAATGAATTTTCAAACTATTGTCCCATAGCCTTACTTTCTCCATTGGCAAAAATAATGAAAAAGTGCATCCATAGGCAACTACTACACCACCTAATCCAAAACAACTTACTTGCTGTCAACATGGATTTAGGCCATTCCATGGTACCACCACTGCCCTCTTATCCTTTACAGACTGCATAAACAAAAACCGTAACATCAACATTCTTTCCTCTGCACTCTTTACCAATCTTTCTAAAGCTTTCAATATGGTTAACCACTAGCTACTTGTAAATATACTCAAATCCCTCTCACTTGATGCACTGGCTATAAAATGGTTCCAATCTTACTTAGACAATAGACAGCAGGCTGTGCTATGGGATAATAATCTATCTGCTCACCTCCCCATTAACCTTCGTGTCCCTCAAGGCTCCATATTAGGCCCACCACTATTCTCTATTTTCATTAATGACCTACACTCAGCAATTCCTCAAGCTACCTGTATACAATATGCAGATGACTCCACAATAATATGCTCAGCTAATTCACCATCGGAACTACAGTTCCTAACCCAAAAGGCATTTAATATAGTTGAAAAATGTTTTTTACAGCACTACCTCCTCTTGAACCCCAAAAAAAACAAAATGTTTACTTTTCACTCCTACCCGAAAGTCCACCCCAGTAGATTTTACAGTCACGTCTAATAATGGCACTCTCATATCTCCTGACCCAAACACCAAACTCTTAGGAATAACAATAGACTGCAACCTTAACTTTGATACTCATATTAACAACACAATAAAAACAGTCAATAAGAAACTGGGGTCCAGCTATAGAATCAAACCCTGCCTTACACTATTAGCTAGAACCACTATAGCCCACACTCATTTAATCTCCACACTCCTCTATGCTTCACCTATATATACTAATCTGTCGAAAAATAACCTCAACAAACTGGCAATCTCCTACAATAATATTGCTAGATTTGCCACTGGCACCCCATTTAAAACCCACCATTGTCTCAATCTAAAGCAGCTAGGATGGCTAGAGCTACAAAATCAACTTCAATTTCACCAGCTTACTACTGCCCATAAGACCTTTTACCAACCTACCAATACTTTATTTTATTTATTTATTTATTTTACATTTGTTGACCGGGCTAGTCTAGCTGGATATATGTCCATTTTCAGTAGAGGCCCGGGGGATAAGCTCCAATCAGTTCAGATGAAATTTATATATACAGCAGTACATATTTAAATTGCAAAAAAGATTTTTTTTTTTTTTTTAGATATACAACTTGGCAGGAGACTCTCTGTTGTGTAACACTGTTGGGAAAAACTGGAACCTACTCCCCAGTGAACTTTTATCACTTTCTTCAATATCCAATACTCTATAGCCTTATTACCCCTTACAAAAATCATAAAAACTTACGCTCATCAAATAAATTACTTGTTTGCACAAGTAAATCCAACAACTTGGCAGGAGCAACTTGGCAGGAGACTCTCTGTTGTGTAACACTGTTGTGAACTTTTATCACTGTCTTCAACATCACTTTTCAAATATAACCTGAAACTGTACCTTAGAACACATCGGTTATGCCCCTGTACTAACCTCGACTAGCTCACCATCTTTTTATTTACTGGATGCTGCTCTTCTTTAACGCTTCTGTATTAACTCCAGTCGTTGTCCTTAATAACCAAAGAGACCATGATCTTGTAATTTAAGCTAATGAATATAGAAACATCATTCAAATGCATAAAGTTTTATTTAGTGTTCATGTTAAGATTGTTAGTAAGTAAGGTATTTTACTGTGATCATTTGTTACATTGTTGTACTGTACCAACATTTTTGTAATTGTGTGTTTTTGGAGCTTATCTCCCTGGGCCTCTACTGAAAATGGACATGTGTCCAGTTAGACTAGCCCGGTCAACAAATGTAAAATAAATAAATAAATAAATAAATAAATTCTAACCCATACACTTGAAATCAGTTGACTTTTTTGGCCAAGTGCACCCCCTGAGGGAAATAGAGCTTCCAGTGGATATGCAAGCTTTTGTTTTCCTTTTTCTTGCTTTTTGCAGCTTAAAAGACAGAGTTTTGGCTGTTTTTTAAAACTCCTTCATAACTGTCCTTTTCTCTAACATGCCTGGAACGTGACCTTGTGAAGTTTGGGACCACGTAACAGAACATGGTGGCCTCTTCCACGGATATATCAGCTGACACAGCCCTTATCAAACAATCCTTGAAAGCTTAACAGCACTGATGCAAGGTACATCAGCAGATATAACCACTGTTACAGCAGAAGTGGCAAGGCATGACAAGAAATTGCAGCATTTAAGTGACACACTTACAGACCAGCAAAGAAAGTTAAAAATGAGATGGAAAAGTTGCTATAAACAACAGAAATGTTGCAGAGATTAAAGCATACGCTTGGTAGCTAGGTGTTAAGCTCAATGATATGGAAAAGTGTGCTAGAAATAACAATCTTAAGAATTATTGGTTTACAGAATTTCATCAGAATGGAGGTATATAATTTATTAAGGATAGAGACCCCACCAATGATTGAATGAGTGCACAGAACAGTGCACAAGCAACCAAATTTCAAGTATCCCAGATATTTTATTTTAAAGCTCTTAGACTATGACAGAGTGAAAATTTTGAAGATAGCCAGAGATCTGGCTACTTGCAAAAGAAAAAAAAAATGGCTGCATATGACAGCTGGGGAGAGAGGGTATGGGGTTTCTTTAAGGTATCCTGAGATGTTACTTCCCTGTTTTCAAGTCCCTTCAGATGTGAACATTTTTTGTGGGACTGGGAAGCCCCTCAGAAGAAATCCTTTACAGAAGAAGTAAGCTTTCTGGGGGGAGAAGGGGTAATAGCTGGAGAGCAAAAAATGAGATAAGAGCTTCTTCCAGCAACTCCATTAAATTGCTACAGGGAAAGAAAGGTAAATTAACTTTTTTGCATTTGGTGAAACCGGTAAAACAAAGGGGGGAGGGGACTGAAGCTGTTTTATATTGAGAAATATAAAAAAGAAATCTCCTTGTGGATCTGAAGTTGTTGTTAAGGGGTAGTCCTAGTATCAAAGAAATGGACTTAACATCGGAGGATATTAAGGAAATACAAAGAGTCTTGGTCATTGATGAATTAAGGGGTTATTCACTGATATCTTATGGGATTGTTTGCTAGCAAATGTTGCCCTGTTGAGTTTGTTTTCTTCTGTCTACTTGATATGTTCAGTTACCATAATCAAAATTACTTTTTCTAGTAAGCAGCCAGATTTGCACTTAAGAATTTGTTTGAAAGTATTAGATAAGAAAGATGACTTATTTACCATGATAGTAAAGACAGCTACACTGTGTCTGATTGTAATTTTTATTATTAACAATAACTGTTTTTCATTTATTTTGCTGTACTTGTAGCTGAATAAGTTGAAAGACAGCAGACCTTTAGGTAAATTAAGGATAGTATACCAGCCATTGAAATCATGTTTAAATGTCATAAGCATGTCTGGTGTGGCTGGTAGTAGGAACGATACCCTTTGTTCTGTTTCTTGTGATATGCATTAATAAAGTTAATGGAAATGCTAGAATAATGACGATGAGCACATACAAGGGGGAGACTGTATATGTTTTTAACCGTTGAGAGTACGTGGTGGGAAATGCCTTTGTTGTACATTTTTGGCCCCTGACTTGCTGATTTCTTGAGCAGAGATTCCTTGATTGTTGTTTTGCAGAGTACTTAGCAGGTTGCACAAACTAACCTGGTCTACTTCACCCTGTGCTTTATTTAAGGTTTATAATTAACCAGGCAGGAGGTTAAGGAGTTAAAATGAAGTTCTTTAGGGCTACAAGGAGGGCATAAAGTTCCCTACACATTTCACTTCTTACTTTTTTAATATTATTCAGTTGAGGGTTGCATTAGATTTCACTAATGACATATAATTTTACACAAGCTGACACGAGGAACACTGTGAGAATGCAGTTTAAACAACATTTGTTAAGTTCAGTGAAGGTGTCAATGTTTAATGTAAAATGAATTAAAGCACTGGCTAAGGCTAACACAGTCATAAAGTGGTTAAAGAGTGAAGAAGGTATAATAATAGTATTTCTACAAAAAAAAACAGACTGAAATCTCCTGGACATTATTTGAGGAAATGGTGGAAAGGAACTATTTTCTATAGTTTCACCCTCTCTGTGTTAACTCATTCCTCGCTAAGATGGAGGACAATAACATCCATAGTAGACAGGGAAGGTAGATGGGTTCTTGCAGTTATGGAAACTAAATACAAGGGAATGGTGCAAGGCTGCTACTATGAGCCAAAGGAAGATTCAGAAACAGCATGGATTTCCATGGTGGACATTTGGCAAAGGGTATCAGGTCATGGGGGGAGGGGTTAATACCACTTTGGACCTATGGATGGATAAACTCTCTAAAGGGATAGAGAGAGACCCGTGAATATTACAAGCATTACAGAAGACCATGACATTCTTAGACTTGGTAGAGAACTAGAAGGTATTACATCCTGTCTCAAGTTTTATTCACTATGGCCCAGGTCAAAGCTCAGCTAGCAAAACTAACATGATCCTAGTTTCATGTAGATTAGGACCTTATGTTATAAATGCACAGTTAAGGCCGACAATTTATTTTGACCATAATTTCAGTTTCATAGATTTGGATGTAGGACAATTGGAGGGAGCAACTTGATGGAAATTTGACTTTTTGTGGTTAAAATCTCCAGACAAAAGTAAATTGTTGCAAGATTGGCTACTTCATGTGCTGTTGGGGGGGGGGGGGGCTTCAAAAATTTCAGTTGCCTCTTACATCTTAGTGTTGGACAAAAGTAATGATTGCCGCTGTTATGTTTTTGTTATATGGCTTGGAAAAACTTGCTTGAAAACTAGAATACTTTGTCTTTAACTATTTTTCACAGAATGATTATATGGACTCTGTGATGAAGGGAGATACTGCCAGCACAGCTATCTGGAATTTTGTAAATAATTATATGTCATTTGTGAATATCAAAATTATTTATATAAGATGCTTGTGTTACAACTGTGTTATAACTGTATGTTATGTGTATATCAAACTGGTTTGTGCAGACATGTGTTGAAAAGGTATTTTATAAATAGTTTCTGTTTAAAATACATCCACACTGTGCCCTAGTGGAAGAAACAGACATGCACATACACTATTGTAACAGTCTAAATGTATATATTTTAACAGTGGAAACTGGAATACAGGAGGTTAACTTCAGTCCAGCAAATTTTAGGAAAAATAGCTGAAATTAAATTACTTTATAGGCTATGCAATCAAATATGGTATCATTCTGTTTTCAATGCAGCTGGAGACATAGAGTCTGTGCTGAGAAGCTTTCTGTATTGTCTTTAGGGTGAATTAAGTGCTAGTCTTGAAAGCAAGAAGGAATGCAATTTTCTTATGACTTCCAGCATATGCCAAAGATCTGAGGTCTATGTATTTTCACAGGTAGATGCTAAATACTGCCAACTTCCAGCAGTGGGGGGGGGGGTCGCCTAGGAACTAGAGTCAGATGACAAGAAGTGATATCATTCTGCAAACTATCCCAGCAGTAACATTTGAGATATTCATTTGAGAGGTCTCTTAGTGAGAAACAGCATTCTGCATTCTCTCTTGGACCTGACAACAACTAGAAAATTCATTCACCACATCTGCCTTACTCTATTAGTAAGTTCTTAGGTTATAGTATAATTCTCTTAGATTCAGTCAGGAATATAGTGAAGCTTAGTTTAGATATTTTTCTTTATTTATTTGAGACTGTCCTGCAATGTTATTTTAAATATTTCCTGTGGTTTTGAACTCTGATGACACTGTGAATATATACTTAGTATTGTCGTGTTCTTTTATTATTTATTATTAAATATATTTAAACCTTTCAAAATGGGAAAAGGGGTTGAGGATGGATATTTAAACCTTTCATTGTAGTTGATCTGTGTAGAGATATTTAAGTTTTGAGAGTACTTGCATATTTATTTGGTGACATTGTGTGGGCCACTCCTAATAGCATTGCTCTTGGTCAAACTACCATTTGTATTAATATTAATATTACAGAATAAAATTGGACACCATTTGTTGAGGGCCTTAAAATAGCTGATAAGGAGTGACTGGTGGCGGTAGAACTACCTTATAGTCTGGGCAGAAAGGGGCATAGCTAGTAAACCTGTGCCATCCTTTCCCAGGTGTGTGTGTGTGTGTGTGTGTGTGTGTGTGTGTGTGTGTGTGTATATGTGTGTGTGTGTGTGTGTGTGTGTGTGTGTGTGTGTGTGTGTGTGTGTGTGTGTATGTGAATTAAACCTCAAAGACTGTGTGTGTCAGCTACTTGGGCAGGGAGATGAAGCACTGGTTGGACAGAAAGGGTGCTGGAGGTCTATGCTTGGTCACACAGCTGAGATCTCAGTTCTATAGCTGTGCCAGTGGGGAGTCTTATTGGGGACCTGGAGAGTAAGAAACCAGCCCCAGACTGACTGTGGTCTCTGCGTGCTCTTGAGGGAAATTGCACTTGATGCAGAGAGCTGCATCTAGGAATACTGTGTGTGTGTGTACCTTTTATCCTCCCAATGTAAGTCCCCTACTGGTGCCAGTGGTGAAGATTGAGGCTCCTTGATTACTGGTCCAGTGGTGGGTCATCACAGACTCATAAAGATTTAAAAGTAAAGGACTGGAAAGAGTATTCTATGTTTTATTCTTTTTTGCTGCTATATAATCTTTGAAATCATCTGTATAAATAATGTGAAAGAGTATGTATAATTAGGCATTAATGTTTGTTGTGTTTTAATAAAGTATTGAATACAAACTTTAAAATAACTTTAAAAGAAAGAAACTCCTTAAGTTAGTACAGCCAAACCCCCTCTTCTCAAAGATAGTATCAAAAGCATTATAAAAACAAAACAGAACAAAACAAAATTGCAGAACACTACTGGGTCCACTGAAGGAGCCAATGAACTTCAGCTGGCCTCTGAAGCAAAAAATAATTATAAATCCTTATTTAGCTGTGTTAGAAAAGTAAAAAAAAATACCATGAAAAGTTTACAGATGACTGCAAACTGGAGATTGTTGTAAAGCCACCTAATGATACCCAAATGTCCCAGAGTGAACTCGCACTAGAAAATTGTTGATGTACTAAAAATGGGATCCAGCATAAATGCTGAAAAGTGTATGTATCATCACATTTGGTAGATAATCCCTCTCCTCATCATACTGTATAGACAATATACCACTACAAAATGAAAATGTAGACAGGGACCTAGGTGCTTGGGTTGATAGCTCCCTCTCTTTTGACCATAACATGACAATGGTTGTCAAGAAATCATTTTCTTTAGCTCAGCTAATTGCCAAAAGACTACCATCACAGTCTAAGTAGGTAATCACTTCCTTATACTGCATTGATAATGCCAATTACAGAGTACAACTCCATCTGTAGGATGTAATTCGCTAAACATATCAAGCAATTAGAAAGAATTCAAAATTTCCTAACTAAAAAAAAAAAAAAAAAGACAGGTCTAAATTTCCTGAACTCTATTCTTTTATTGAGTGTCCTACAAACTTTTGAGGGGAGATCTTTGTCTTGCTTACAGTGCCCATTATAGATCTAATTGCCCTGGGCCTCCTGTTTTTCTGCAAGTTTAATACCTCCACAAATATTAGAACCAGGGACCTAAATTTTCACCAACAGATAAATAAAATATGGTGGACAGACAGGTTTTAACTCAGTGCCTCCCAAACCTCTGGAATAAACTTCTCCTGCATGTTTCGAAGTGTGACTCACTTTCTTCCTTTCAATATAAATTAGATGACTGGATGAGTATTCATAAATTTACTCCTGGTGTGACTGGTATGGCCACCCTGAAGAAAGGAGGTGTGGCCCGAGGGAGGGTACTGGTATGGCGTAAATGGAGATAAGATTTAGTGGCATCGGGCTTTCCATGAATCTATGAATCTACTGGATTCCCTTTCTCTTCTGCCTCCTGTCACACACTGTAGAGAAAGGGAACATGTTATGGATGAATTGCACATGTGGATGGTGCTGCGCATGATGGCACATGCCGAGTATATCAGTGTACTGCACTTAATGCCATTTGTTTTGAAGACGGAAGGGCAGCAGAAGTGGAGTGCACATCGTGCAATTCTCCTCAAGACAGTCATACACTGACTAAGCAATGCTTTGATTACTATCTTCTTTTTCAACTTGATGTATGATTACGCAATTTTGTATTTGAGAGATTTGATGTATGGGGTGCTGGAATTTTGGTATTAGGTCATTAGTCTAAATGAGTTCAGCTTCTGTGTTTTGGTTGTACAGAAAATACCAAACACGGTGTGTGTGTGTGTGTGTGTGTGTGTGTGTGTGTGTGTGTGTGTGTGTGTGTGTGTGTGTGTGTGTGTCTGGGGGGGTGATGGAGGTATTCAAGCACCAGTAGTTCTTTAGCTAGTGAATGAGCTCTAGTAGAGTTGCATTGATAATAAGTGATTCAAAGCACAAAATAGTCACATTGAGCAAAAGCGCACTAGTGACTCATATGCATGTCTCTGAAGTGAACACATAATGCAGTTCAAACAAATATGTTAAGAATTTTACCAGACACACTCACATACCAACAGACATATGCATTCACACAGACCCCAGGACAGTCTCACACACACACACACACACACACACACACACACACACACACACACGCACACACGCACACACACACACACGCACACACACACACACACACACACACACACACACACACACACACACACACACACACACACACACACACACACACACACACACACACAAACACACAGTCTCACAGTAGTTAATCTGCAACAACAGACACACAGACAGCAATGGGCATTATCTACGAATCTACTATGTTCAGTCTTCACTGTACTGCACAAAATAGAATGGTAGATCTTGTCTTTGAATTGCTCTAACACACTATTCAAATCATGCTGTTTGGCTTCATTTGAGAACACATAGCTAATTTACATGAGCTGTACCCCCTGACTGGTACAATTGAGTTGTGTCTTGAAGGATGGCATGGACTTTTTTTACTTGTTAAGGGAGGGTGGGGTGCTTGAGCATGCAACATTCCTCATTCTAAAAGGTGCCAGCTAGCACTCTGCATAGTACCTGCCCAAGGAGAGTGTTGTGTGTTTCTCTGCATGTTGAAGCAGCATAATAAGCTTTGGGCTGAAATGGACAGATACTACAATGCCAAGACCAATGATAACAAGAGTGTGCATTTTGACCATCAGAGCAAACAGATTAGGGACACACAGGGTGGGGGGAATGTGTGGAAGAGAAGTAATAAATATTCTGATCTAACCTGCATAAGTTAAAATGTTAATGGGGGCTCCATGGCAGTTAAAGCCATTGCTTTGCTTCATCATATTTGTAATTTAAAAACAAAATTGTTTTGCTCCAAGACACTAAAGTCAGGAGGAATTCTATCAGTCTTTTTATGCATAAATGGGAAAGAAGTTTCTTGGCTGCTCTTCTTCATCCAAAAAGGGGTTTGATATTTTGGTTCACAGATCTGTATCTTTGGAGGAAATGGGGAAGACACATGATGATAAGGGAAGATGGACTTTAGTCAAGTTTACGAGTAAGGGGGAGCTTATTACTATAACTAGTTATTACGGCCCTAACAATGACAATCCAGACAAGCTTTTAGAGTTTGTACAAGCAGTGGAAGACTTAGCTAGGGATGCCCAGGTGGTATTGGTGGGAGGAGATTTTAATAGATGGATGGACCCAGAATGGGACAGGCTTCCTAAAGGGAGAGACAGAACACCACATGTGTCGAGAGGGCTTAACAATATGGTCACTCAGCTGGACATAATTGACTTGTACAGGGCCCATCGTTCAGAGGAAAAATGACTGATGAGATGGCAAGTAGGTTGGACATGTGGTTCATAAAGAGGAGGATGTCCACATTAGTGAGTAATGTTGATATAGTTTGGGCCCCTCTCTCAGATTATACTATAATATTGCTGGTTATCTGCTTTGGAGAAGGAGAGTGTGAAAATGCCACTGGAAGATTTTTCTGTTCTACTTAAGAGGGTGGAGTCCGCACTAGAGTGGAACAGTGGATTGGGAGTTTCTGAAGGGATTATTCTTTTAACTTCCCATAATGGGGAGACAAGTGGGGAGTTTTCAGGAGGACATCTAGAGAGAAATTTATTAAGGATGGAAATGAGCTGATCAAACAGGTATAGAGCAGGCTTAGAGAGCTAGGTGGTATAATCAGAGAATTAGAGGGATGCATTCAGAAAGAAAGCAGATGCAGGGAACCACAAAGGGGAAAGTTAAGGGAATGTAACAGAGAATATAGAAGGCTAGCTTACAAGGAGGTGGCAGACAGGTGAGAGAGAATTAAACTTTTTTTTATTGGGCAAGGGGAATCACATCCCTAAATCTTCTAGCATGTAAATATCTAGAAAGATCAAGAAAGCTGTGGATCAATGCTTTCAAGACTCAAACAGGGGTGGTAGTTGTGGACTCAAGGAATATTAGTATGCTACTGGCATATACAGTTGGGTGGTACAAAGGAGAGGTTGCAGAATGGACCATGATGTACAGGACTTCCCTGTCCACAGTCAAACTCCCTAGCCTATCTGTCCAGGATAATCATCAATTCAGGGAACCTTAACAGGCTGCTGAAGTCTCACAGGAATTGAAGGACTTAAATGGGGGGAAGCTCTGGAGCTAGATGGCTTCACATTTGATTTTTTTTATACAGTAGAGGGAGTTGCTTGTGGACTTGCTATTAGCTTTTTATAATGAATACATCACTAGTGAGAGATTCCCGCAAGAGATCGTGGAAGCTAAAATTGTTATGCTTCCAAAACCTGGTAGGGACACCCTCAAATTAAACAACTATATGCATATTTCCCTGTTACAAGTGGAGCTCAGAATTGATGCTAAGATTCTGGTCAATAAGTTAGGCAAGGTTATATATAATCTGGTGAGTTTTAATAATCTGGGTTTTGTCAAGAGGAGACAAGGAGGCAATGACCTGATTTGAGTTTGGCTTAACATCCGGTCAGTACACTCCACTTTGCAATCTTCAGTGGCTGTGCTGCTTGTGAATTACCACAGAGCCTTTTATCCAGTTCACTGGGCATTCATTTGGCAAATTATGTGTCTGATGGGATTCCCTCTAGAGTTCATTCAGATGTCTGGGGCTATGTATGATAACCCTTTGGCTACCATCTGGGCCAATTGTGTTCAGTCTTATAAGGTCAGGATTCATTGTGGCACCAGGCAGGTATGTCTGCTTTCACCATTGCTTTTTATTCTAGTTGCACAGATGATTGATTGTATTTAAGATGAGTGACATAATCAGTATCAGATTAAGTTTGTTGAGGGAACTGGGCATTTAGCATCCTGGTTTGTTGATGACTGTGTCCTGTGGCTAAGGAGGCCAGATAAGCACCTCATAACCATCTTTAGTACTTTACAAAGAGTAACTGAATTTTTGGGGTTGAGGATTAATTTGGGGAAGTCTATATTAGTCCTACTTAACAGGTATACATGGACTGTTCTCTTTAATAAATAAGATCTTCCAGTGAAGGTTGTAACAAGAGTGTATGCATCTAGGAATTAAAATGAGTCTCAACTTAACAAAGATGTTAGATGATAATATAGGGGCAAAAAGGAGGGATATGTTGACCGTGACTGTGCACTTGAGGAGGCGTAATCTCCTCTTTTTACAGAAGATCCAGGCAGTTAAGTTGTTCATACTTCCCAATATAGTATTTGTTATGAGACATTTCCTCTGGGTAACTTTCAGATCTACTTCAAAAGATCTAACAAATTGCCGAAACCCATATGGTCGACAAGGTTTACCATCATTATCTTGAAAATGCGTCCATCGACTGATCAGAATGTCGATGGATAATGTCAATTTCCGACATGTCCAAAAGGCAGAATGTCAGAAATGACATACCTGAATCTCCTAGTTCGATGTATTTGACATAGCAGGAGGTGACATCACTCACCTCCTGCTATGCACATTAACATACAGTTAGACTGTACAGTCAATGGTATGTTAGTTCTACAGTTTTACCAACTCTGAGATCACACTTCAGTGAGGAAAAGGGCTAATTCTCTGTTCCTCACTGAACCACGATCCCCCTGCACAACGTCAAACCCAAATGCTCGATTTACACTACCTGTTTGCTGTAGTGTAGTCGATCGGTTTGGGGTTAACATTCTGCCCACTTGAAAACTGCAAGTTGACCATTTGCCAGTCGACCGATACATCTTCCAAGTTTTAATAGCAAACCGATCGACAGCATATGGTCAACAGTTTCAGTCTGCTGAACTATTCTGACTGAGATCACGATACAGTGGGGATTGGGGGAATTTGCCTTTTCCCTACTGTAGTGCGATCTTGAAGTTCCTATATCTAATTAACAGGGTGTGTGTGTGTGTGTGGGGGGGGGGTCCCCCTGCAAAAGCATTGTTTCTGTTGTTTGTGGATGTTTGTTGGGTTTGTGTTTTTTTTGGTGGACAGAATTGTTGGCTATATTGGTTTCGACAATTTGTCCATTCAAGCCTTTGAAATAGACCTTTTCTCCAAGTTTGTGCATTAATGTCAGTGGGAGGTTGAAAAGTTTATATGGAATGGTAAACCCCCAAGGATTAGCAGGAGTAAGTTATATGTGCAGAAAGTCAAAGAGAGGCTTGGGCTTCCCTGTTTTTACTGATACTGAGTAGCCACTATAAGATGGTTTTACGACAGCTGGGAAAGCTTCCATTCTCACTTGGGCTATCCCAGAATTTTACTTGCAGTATTGATCTTGGGAGTCAAGGAATTTGATGCCTTTCTACAAGATCAGGGATCCAGAGGATAATTTGTATGTTAGGAAGGTGTTAGGAGAGAAATGCTTTAGAGACCTGAGTGAGTTAAGCTACATATTGGGGAACAGAGCTATAAGGATAGGCGGTAAATCTATATGGTGGATGGACTGGAACAAAGCAGATACATTTTTTGTAGAAGATGTTAAGATGGGTCATGACTATAGTATGCTCACGACTGCAGCCTTAAAGGCTAACTACCCAGTGGTTAAGGTTTTATGGTGGCAATATCTACAGCTGAGGGATGCCATGGCAGATTCTCTCTAATTTATCAAGCAATCAAATGAGACAAAAGCTGAGAGAGTCTTGTCAGTGGGAAGTATTCTTGCAGACACCTATCAATCAGAATGAGAGTCTTGTCTACAATCTCTACACTTGAACTGGCTTCCAGTTCTAGCTAATTTTATTTTGGCAAAGTTGGTGTATATGTGGCAAGTTCCCCCTGCACAATATTTTAGTGATCGGGATGATTCAGCAGGGAAGTGTTGACATAACCACACCCCAAGGTCAGACTAATTCCATATGGTGTGGCAGTGTCACGAAGGTGACAGTCCTGTGGGAGGTGACTGTGAACAGTATTTGCTGGGTGGTGGGGAACATCTGCTTTGGGAGGTCACAGCAAAGTGTTGTTTGCTAAGTCTACAGACAGCACACTACACTTCTGGTGACCTTGTATTGATGGTTGAGAAGTGTTATCTCAACAGTCCTGGCATTCTCCTTACAAAGCTATAAAGATATACCAAGGAAATGGAGTACAGAAGTGCACTAATTAAGTTATAAGCTTAAATAGTGATCATGTAAGCAGTTAGACATGAGAGTGTGGGTAGCTTTATGGACTTTATTTCTTTATCAACTGGATAAGTATGTATTAACATAGTAATAGTGTTTAGACAGATCAAGTATGATTAGCTATCACATAGCTGGTCTTGTAAGGACTACATGATGAAGTAGTTTGTCGGACGGTGCAGTGGTGCAGAGGTTAACACTGTTGCCTCACAGCATGAGGGTCTCTGGTTTGATTCTTGGCTGGGGTGTGTTCTGTATGGAGTCTGCATATCCTCTCTGTGTGGGTTTTCTCCAGGTGCTTTAATTTTCTCCCTCATTACAAAGACGTGTCTGGAGTGTTTCTTCCTGGGCCTCTGCTGAAAATTGGATCATTCCAAGTCAGACTTTCCCAGTAAACTAATGTTAAATAAAGTGCTTTCTTGGCTTATATTGAAGGGAACTTTGCAGTGTTTAAATGATTCTTTCAGCAGGACATGTAGTTACAACTGAACATATAGTGCTGAACATTAACAACTGTGATCAGTTCTGCTGTGTGCATGTTATAACCATGGAAATAAAGTCTGTTTAAAAAAAGAATATGTGTGTATGTACTTATTTACATGAGGAAATATTTTCATTTCTCCCAGCACCATAATTCTGCATGGACGGCTAGAAAATTTGAAAGTGCAATATTCACTAAAAATATGCATTACAAGTAATAAAGAAATACCTGCTTGCTGTAAATAAAACTAATTTCATTTAGTTTTAAATAATTTACACATGATGTCATTTGTATGTTGTCTGTGATATGTGCAGAAGACCTTGTAATAATAGTTTTGTAGATGGTCTCACACATATTCTCTCTTGCCATGTGTATAATAGGCAGCTAAGCACCAGTATTGTCTGCCTTTGCAGCAGCTTTGCAGGAGTATTTCTATAATTGTTACCCAAATACATTTATAAAAATGAGATGTCCTTTCTCATTGGGTAGTATCACACATATCCCTCAGGTGACCAGATGAATAAATAAAGAAGTAAGTAACAAAATAAATAAATACATAAAATGAAGCCAATCAGAAATGATCTTACCTTGTATACCTCCCAAACTGCCAGAGATGATGATCCTGCCAGACTTTCTTTGTTTCATCCTTGGTAAAAAAGCTTGTATGATAGAAACAGTTCCAAAGAAATTCACATCAAAAATCCTCTTCATGCTTTCATAAGAGTGGGATTCGAGGGGACCCAGCAGACCGACACCAGCATTGCACACTGTCAGGGATGAAAACCAAATTAAATGGAGTCGGTGATGATATTTATCATAGCATTGCATTTTGTTCTGGAAACAATAATGGACAGCAGTTGCTACATGAAAAAGGGACCAGTGGTACTGCAAATTACACTGTAGCTTGAGCTAGTTCAGCTTATTATTTATTAAACAGTGGGCGGGCCGATTCAGAACACCGTTTTCAACCAATGGCAAAAAATATACTGACATACGAATTCCAGATAGAGATAATACATGTCGACTTAAATATATAGATTACAAAGTAATATTCACGGGGAAAGACAAACTATGAAAGCAAAAAATAGAAGAATGCCAAAACCACCTCGAATACTGCTGCAAAAAAATTCTTTAATCAAGATAAGCACGTTCATCCCGTGGCCTACAGGACTTCAATAGATAACGTTCATCTCAGTTATAATAATTTAAATCGCCCTCCCAAAGTCACACGATGCAACCTTTTTCCCTGTATTTAAAGTAACCAAAACCTTTTAAAATGTATTGTCGTTTTGATAATCATATAGGTTTAAATATAGCTGTACATATATCCTAAAAAATACACTTTAATATTACAAAAATTGTTAAAATAAATTTGTTGAATTAAATTTCACCAGCACACAATAAATTAAGAAATGTGCTAAAATTGATAGTATAAGTTATTCACCTGCATAACGCTTTTAGTTTCAAGAGACAGGTTATGGAACAATATTCATTCAGACCCAGCCAACTACTCATGTTTATGAATAGTTGCCACCACAATTCCTTTTTCTCAAGTAACAGTGGCCAGGATCCCCCTCTGATGTTCAAAACCACCCTTTCCAAGAATAAAAACATAAATCCATGCGTAAAATGACACGGCATGTGCTTAAATAGAGTGCTAGTTGTCTTTTCTTTTTTGATCTCATAGATGTGCTCATAAATCAGCTCTTTCAGTATGCGCTCAGTTTTTCCAATATAAAAACCTGGGTATGATTGACAGAGAGTGATGTATATTACCCCCTTACTTAAACAATTGTTATTTACCCTGTAGGTTATACGTTCACCCCTTTAAATTGTTCACCCGTTTTTATGTATTTGCAGTAGTTGCAGTGCCCGGATTTTTGCAAAGTTTGGTCCTTCCCAGTTCCATTGGTGTTCACCAGTGTTTTTTCCAGAATGTTTTTTAGCCTGATGCCCTTCCTATAAACTATGATAGGTTATTTCCCCTGTTTTCTCACTGACCTCTACATCTTCTCTCGTTATTACCCAGTTCTTTTCTAGAACTCATTTTATAGTATAACTTCCCAAGCTGAAGGTGGTGATAAAAGAGTTCCTGTGTGTATGATTATACTGATTCTTGTTATTACTGTGACAACCTGTAATGGCCCCCAAATTTTCATTCTTCTGTACAAAGTGGTTATTATCTCTTTTGTTAATTACTTCATACACCATGTTATTAATCAGTGATATTGGATAACCTCTTTTTTCAAACATCTTTTTCAATAGGTTACATTCTTCAATAAAGTATGTGCCTCTAGTAATCATTTTGGCTGCCCTTACAAACTGACCCTTCACCACAGCTGTTTTTGTGCTGTAGGGTGTGTGCTAGTGGTGTAAAAAAGTGTTGTAATATGCAGGTTTTTTATATATTCGAGATATATATGTTCTGTTGATATTATCCTTCTCTAGTAATGCATCTAAATATGCAATATTTTCCTCTCCTATTTGAGATGTAAACTTTAAGAAGTCAGTTCTGTTGCAAATATAATCTACGAAGTGTGTTATGTTCTCCTTGCTATTCTTCCAAACCAAAAAGATGCCATCCAGGTATCTTAATAGAGTCTACAGAAATCCTTAAATTCACCATTTAACAGGTATTGTCCAGGTATCTTAATAGAGTCTACAGAAATCCTTAAATTCACCATTTAACGGGTATTGATTTTCCAATTGTACCATTACAATGTTAGCAAATAATGAGCCACAGGATGAGCCTATTGCCACCCCCTTCTTTTGCAAATAATAATGTCCTTCAAATAGTATATAGTTGTTCTTGAGTACTCTTTCTAATAATTCCTGGTAGAGGTTTATTTTCTCATGTTCCATCCCTTTGTTAAATAAATACTCCCTAAACCACTGTATGCCTGTTTTGTGGGGTATAACAGTGTAAAAGTCCTTAAAATACACTGTAATGTAGAAGTCTGTTTCATTAAATTCCATATTGTTTATTTTAGCTAAAAAAATCCCATGAATCCCTACATTCTTGTTTCTCCCTCAACAGAAGCTTCTTGAGTGTCTCATCGAAAAACTTAGCACATGCATTCATAATCAAACCTCTTTCATCTACAATAGGGCACATTGGTGGATTGTCTAATTGTTTATGAATTGTTGGTACCCTGAAAATTGTTGATATAGATGGGGTAATCATATTTAGGTAGTTAAACTCATCTAAGCTAATCCTCTGTTCTAGAAACAATACATTTAATTGCATTCTGATTTTGTTGTATGCTGTAATGAGTAATGAGTTTCTAGAAAATGGTTCATAGACAACTTCACTTAAGATTTGAAACATTCTGTTATTGTAATTTGCTTTTTCCATCATTACCAAACCACCCCCCATCTAGTTTCAAAATTTTAATGTCTTTCCTTTTGATATACTCTAAATATTTTATTTCTTCACTAGTAATATCCTTTTTTATTTGTTTTAATACTGCCAAGCATGCTTCTCAAGTCTCGTTCACATAACTTTTCGAATAACTATAAATCCTGATGAAGGGGGAGATTAAAAGTACTAGATACCCTTAGACTAGACATAGTGCTGACCCAGGAAGCCAACACAACTCATAAACAGAAAACTTCCACTTGTGATTTAACCACAGCTGGAAGTTCTCTGTTTATGGCTTCTGCTAAATCATTAAAAATTATGTTAAAATTCAACTTCCTAATGCATAATTTTAAATTCATTACAACATATGCTATGCTCGCTTTTTTAGATGGTATAAATGACATAACCTTAGAAAGTAAATCCATAACATGCGGGTCTAAGACATAAGAAGAAAAATGATATACTTTAAAGTCACCTTCATAGTTTGTTATTATATTGCAAAGAAGTCAGTTAAGGTACTTCTTATCATTAATAGGTCTATCTGATGTTTGCAGGACTGGTGTTGTGTCCCAGTTTTTTAATGTTGCCATCTGGACTGGCCATGAAAAGTGGTTTGGGCTGATTATTGCCTTTCCGTTAGTTCCTCTTGGGGGGTGGATTCTGTTCCTGCTATTAGTTCCTACTGTTTCTCACCCTTATTCACTTGGATTGTCTTAGTGAGGGAAATTCTGTAGAGTTATCGGCAAATGACTGTTCTGTGTACTCTGGTTCTTCATATACAGTATGTATATACAGTATGTTATTAGCATTGTTATTAACATTATTATATTGGTAACTGTGAGATTGCCATTGAAAGTTCTTCTTACACAGACAAGTGATCCTCAGTAACAAATTTACATGGAATACATGGAAATATTTCTGATTTTTTGATCGCTTCTGTGTACAAATAAAGGCTTGTTGCTTTGGAACACCACCTGGCTTTCATGATTTTTGGAAATTATTGTGACTGAGTTTATCAAGAAGTTTGAAGCCCATTAGCTTCTCATTTTTTTATTTTTTTACCTCTGGAGGAAAACAAATGTCATTTACATGTGCTGGCAAACTCTTATTAGCAGACTGATCTGTAAACAAAGCAAAAATGAGTGAATAAATTCCTTTCAAGCTATTTCCTGCCACACAACATTCTTGACATTTGTATTGTAGCTGTGTGGTCATGCTGAGCTACTTTGGACAGTTCATCTGTTCAGCTAAGCTTACAGTCTTGTAATCTACTGTCCTTCCAGAAGGAAGAGTGCTGTAACCCACTATTTCCCATACGTGTGTGTATGTGTCTCTTTCTCTCTGTTTTTTACTCTCTCTTACTCTTTCTCTCTCTCTATACATATATAAACTCATAATATACCAGTCCTCACAAAATTCTGATTTGAGAATTGGATGTCAGTAAATTAAGTTCTCAAGGTGAATCTTAGCATCCATGTCGGGAACACATAACAAGGAAAATTATGACTGGAAAGTACATATTATAATTCTTTGTTATGCACGAAGCTTAACCTGCTCCCAAGCATTGCGAAAGAAAAAAAATACATGTAGGAGTATTAAGTGGTTCAGAGCTTTGAAAGCTGTAACACATTTTATGTGTGCATGCATTTATTTATTTTACAGTTTGATTACCAGGTAAGTGACCTGGTCACTTAATCCTTTTCAGTCATGATCTGGGTAAAAACATTATTAAAGTTCAGGGTAGAGATTAAAAACATTACATTTCAAAGCAGACAGAAAGAAGCCAAAGCACATATTCAAATAATGTTACAAGTGGTACAGTTAGCTGAGAAGTTATGATTAATGGACTTTATATGCAAGGAAGTTAGTGTAAGCAATGCACTGTATGCTATATATATTTCTTTGTGTGTACACTTACCTTATGTGTCAAACAAGTTACTCCTGGCTATTCAACACTCCGTGTAGGCTTAGAGCAAAGCCTACATGAAGTTTCTGTGCCTGTGCAGTGAGCAGCAGTGCTAATTGCATATGCATATGCATTCCGCTCGCCATGTTTAAGCATAACCAAACACAATTTTGTGGTAGTAACAGTGTTGCTGGCCAGGAAACTGCGTAAAACACCATGGACAGCAACAAACATGTAATCCAGTTTACCTACAAGTAAACTAAGTCTGTGTGTTTGCATGAAATGCCACAATGATTACCAGGCTTATTAATAATGCAATATATATATATATATATATATATATATATACATATATCTATATATATATATATATATATATATATATATATATATATATATATATATATGGGTCTACTTTATAATATAGAAATTTCATAACATCGAAACCATAACATCGAAAATTAAAAAGGCTGAAAACCCAAAACATTGAAAAAACAGAACATTGAAAGTGTGCTGCATAACATTGAGAACTACATTGCAAAAGTAAATAATATCACTTCCACCTACAACACCTAACTAACAAACATACTTTCTGCTACCAGATCGCACTACAGTGGGAAAATGTTAATTTCCTAACCTCACTGCATCACAATCACCATACACTGTGGTTAGGAAATTAACTTTTTTCCACTGTAGTGCGATCTTGGAGTTGGTATATTTAATTTACAGGAGGGGTTGCAGGGGGGCTTGCCCCCTGCAGAAAAGTAGTAGAAAATGTGTTTGTTAGTCAGGTGTTGTTATAGGTGGAGAAGATGTTATTTACATATGCATTGTAATTTTCAATGTTATGAAGCACACTTTCAATGTTCTGAGTTTTCAATGTTTTGGGTTTTCAATGTTTTGGTCTCAATGTTATGAAATTCAACATTATGAAGTAGATATATATATATATATATATATATATATATATATATATATATATATATATATATATATAATATAGTTCCAGCACATTACATGATAGTGTATACAGTGCAGAGTATTGTGGAAACCTGTGTCAGGCATATTGAACAAAAGTTGTGTAAATTATCAGTAAGGGTACATAGACTGCATTATAAATAAACAACAAGAGTGTGTGTACTGAATAGGAATGCACAGATGAATTATAGAAATGAACACGAGAAAAGGGCAGGTGAAACATGGCGATATACAGCAGATGACGGCATGTCAGTGAAGACAGTTGTAGCAGAACATTAATCACATATCAACATGATACAGTATAGATTGCACAGTGAATGTATATGTAGAATGTACTGTCACCAAGGATGTTGCCACAATGTAAACAAGAAATGATCGATATCAACAATTAGCTTAGCTTCTGGTGTCAATCTAGGGGAATCCAGTATCTCTCAGCCTGGAATGAGATGCTTGACAGGCCACGCTGCTTTGCCAGAGATGGTCTGCACCTGTGTCCTCTAGGCAGTCAGATACTGGCAAAAGTGCTTGCCTCCCTATAGTACCTTTTTAAGGCAATGTCAAATCCAAAAAAGTGTCAATATAAAAAACTCCACTGGAGGCAAAGTCAAGGCTCTGCTGCTTAATTCTAGGACTTTAAACATGAAGCTGCACTGGATGAACTATCCAATGTGCTAGTTGACAGATTTGTCTTAAACTCCACCCCCCTGGACCCAAAGGCCATACCCCAAAGTTTACCTGACAACAGTCCTCTGCCAAGTATCTATAGAGATCAGGTCATATCTGCACTTTTAAAGGGTAAAATCATGGCCTCATTGGTACCAGATAACATCCCAGGTTGCTTACTAAGTAATCTAAAACAGGACTTAGCGGACCTACTTAGTATCCTCTTTAACCATAGTCAGAGAGCGGCCTTTGTTCCAGCAGAGTGGAAAACAGTAACAGTAAATCTCTTTGAACAAAGTGGGGGGGGTCATCAACTGACCCACACTGGGGACAGTTTACTATGATTTCTACAAAGTGACATCCATCATAAATGGCAACATCGAAAGCAAGTTTTTCAAGAGACTACACCGCAAATGGCAAGTCAGCGAACCACAACATCACAGATCAAAAGGTACTCTAACAGCCATATTTCCAAAACAGCAAATGTTGAACCATCACTATTAACATGGTTCAACAAGGGGACGGAATGATGTTTTTATTTTCAGCATTCTGGTTCAGTGATGTCAACATTCGATGGATATCACTTTGTGGAAATGATGGCAAACACCTGGGAGCTATATACCCATAAGTCCAACCAGTCTCATTTGCAAGATCATGAAAAGAATCACAGAGATTATCAGCAAGGACATAGGTGACCTTCAAACTCTAGACCCAAACCAATTTGGCTTTGATAAGTGTAGATCATGCATATTAAACCTTGTATGCTTCTTTGAGAAAGTCATTGAAGCTCTGAATGAAGGTAAGACAGTGAATACTGCCTATCTTGACCTCGCCAAGGATTTTGACACAATTTCTCACTCAGGTATCAGTGAGAAACTCTCCCACCTGGGGATTAACCCTTATGTCACTAGATGGATAGCCAATTGGCTCACCGACAGAACACATACTGTCAAAGATGGTGATTCAACCTCTAGCAGTAGAGCTGACACCAGTGGTGTACCACAAGGATCTATGCTGGGGCCTTTACTGTTAAGAATCTGCTTGTCTGAAGTCTAGGCTACAGTAGACAACATTTGGCTTAACAAGTTTGCTAATGCTTGCAAATTGGGTACAATCACTGAGTCCACCAGCAATGTTAACATATTACAGGAGGGGCTGACACAGATAAATCATTGATGCCAAAGCCATGGTCTACAACTAGATGCAACAATGTGCCATTATTATTTCCTTTGGCAAAGTGGAATTCCCTTCTAATTACAGTATTGACAACACCCCTCTAAGCTCCAACCCAGTGGTGCAAGACCTGGAAAAACAGGTAGATAGCAATCTGAACTTTGACCACCAAGTTTCCACAATCGTAAGGAAACTCTTCTATGTCCTGCTTCTCATAACTAAGGGCATCACATCCAGGTCTGAGGATGTTATAATACCACTTTACTCGACCCTCAGCAGAATATTAATAGAGTACAATGCTCCCTATTCTCTGTACCTGACCAGACACCTGCAGCAGCTGGAGACACCACAGGGGTTTCTCAACAAAAAATATAGGGCATCTAAACCATGCCATGAAGTACTTGGATAGACCGAAAGCCCTATCACTGTACTCCATATTGTACTGGCTTCTGAGAGTTGACTGGTGCCTGACCTACAGGGCAGTCTCTCTCCCTGGTCTGATGTAAATGCTGCACATCTGCAAATCTAATGGCACAAGATCCAGTCATTCTAGGAATCTTAACCTAGCCTGTGGCATTAACAGAACATGCTTGAGAAACAGATATAGCTTCCAGAGACTGCCACTCCTCTGGAATAAACTTCCAATTCACATGAAACAGAGCTCCTCAATGACCCTATTCAAGTGCAACCTAGCCAATGGGTGGGAGACTGCAAATTCACCCCTGGGGTGGCATCCATGTCCCTCATGAACAGGGGTAGCTAGTGTTCACCATGCACTCATTCTGCAAATTATGTCCACCCAATAAGCCACCTAATAAGGACAATTGAGGCTACTTGGGATGAACATGGCTGGGCCTGTAAGGGCTGTAGGACCACTAGCCTAGTAACTGCCTATGAAACTATGAACCTATGGCAACAGTTCTCAGAGGGCATATTACTAATGCTGCTTTTTACATGTACTTTGATTGTATGAAGACTACATGATCAACAGACATAAGTAATACATGCTAATGTAAACTTGCCTCAGCGCACCACTGAGCAGCTGGTTTGTGCAACGGATGGTAAAATATTATGAAAGTTCTGAGTATTGAGTGTATGAAACACACATGCTGCTTAGCTGACTCTGTGGCAGCAGATGTAAATGCATTGACACATGTGTTTTGGAGCCCATATGATATAGGGTTCGAATCCAGGTGTATGTCATAGTTTATTGTAGTGCAATTAAATAATTCTTTACTCTACATGCACTGTGTGTTACCTTAGCACAGCCTGTTTAAGCAGCATTGCACGGAGGTAACTGCACCATTGAAAAGCCATTCACCATCACTTGGCATTGGTGCAAGATGCCAAACTCCATGCAAAAACATAGGACAGAAAGTGAAAAGTCCACTGCTGTCTTTTTTTTTTTTTTTTTTTTTTTACTTATATGTGTTGTGTGTGATTCTATTTTTTGACCAGATTAAAGGTGTTATAATGGGATAAATGGGAAAGTGGTGAAATGGGGGGCAAGCAAAGAGAAGAACAAAGGAAAAGCAATATAGGAATGTGTAGGAGGGAGGTAAGAAATAACCCTAATATCCACTTCTTCAAAAGTGTAACTTAAAAATATGGTAAAGAATATTAGCTGAATTTGGACTGTCACCCCAATAAATAGGGGTGACAGCAACACAATCATGTTGTATAGCCAATTGGACCAAATCAAGTGTATCAAGAAGACATGTAACAAGAAGACGTGTGCAAAGTAGAGAGCTATGTAGGGGATGATATATATATATATATATATACATACATATATATTTTTTTTTCTTTTTTTTTTTTTTGTGGTATGGGTGCCCATTATTTGTTTTTACTTTAGTAAGTGGGTAAGAGACATAGGTATTTCTGGGTCAGGTAAGTAGGGTAGTTGAGGAAGCAGATGGCAATGAACAGGACAAACAAGGCAAGACACAGGGACAGTGAGGGACACAAAAGGTTGGTGGACAGCATGATTGTGGTTAGGGAGGGGACAACAAATCCCAGTGTGCAGAAACCTGGGGACAGTGAGAATCTAGTCCTCACCTGCAAGACTGTTATCACTGTTCCCTTACTCCGCTGGCTGTTGGAGTGCTTGACATTTTCTCCTATGGACCATAAGGGAGAGCAGCCTCTCCATCCAGTGTAGGTGTACACCAATGCTGCTGTGCATGACTCTATGCACCAACCCTGGCATCTCCTGGTGGGTGATAAAATCCCCACCTCCACCAGTACTCCCGGAGGGTACCACAGCACCAGCTGCTGGGGTAATACTACCTGAGGTCTCATGTAGTTCAGGAGCAGCAGAGGCAGTACTGCCAGGTTGGGTCCCAGATGTGCTGGGCACC
Organism: Protopterus annectens; assembly: GCF_019279795.1. Lineage (NCBI taxonomy): Eukaryota > Metazoa > Chordata > Ceratodontiformes > Protopteridae > Protopterus > Protopterus annectens. The sequence goes on from NC_056747.1 coordinate 942,221,859, forward strand.
AGTGCCGGAGCCGGTGGAGCAGGGGCAGGCTGAACCACTGGGGTTGGCCTACCTCCCTGTGCTGTAAAGAATTTTGTGATTTGTCAGAGATAAATAACATAGAAACATTTTGATGACACATACAAAAAAGAGAGAGAAATAAGGGTTGGGGGTAAGACAAAAAAAAAGAGATAAAATTAGTACCATCATATGTGACATACAATGTGTTATCACAATAATGAAGTATTTTGTCTGAAGTTTTACATTTAAGTATACTTCTTACAAACTAGAAACTATAAGTAAGGATTGTTCAAAGTAATCCTTGCAATGTGCATATATTGCACATATGTTTGATCCGGTTAGACAGATTAGTCTAATGGCAAGGGATTTATGCCACTTGTGTAGAAATTAATTTATGTAATAGTTTTAAAGGATGCTACTATTTTATATCTGTTACTTGTGGTATTAAATCCACAATGTCTGACTAAAGTTTTAGACTTGACTCCTACAGCTGGCTTGTGCGACAGACTGAAGCATGCATGCTTGCTTTTACAGTTAAGATATGCATGCTTACTTTGCTACAACTGTATAGCAAATAAATAAATTTAAACATAAAATAATACTTCTATTGTGCTGCATACATACCCCTTGCTTCCCTCAGTCTGTCTAGATGCTCAGCATGGGCCTCTCTATTCAACATAATCTCAGCATTGGCTGTGTAATAAGGAGAAGAGAACAGAAGAAGAGCATTATGCATACCAGTCTTGCCTACATTAAGCTTTCTATATACTATAAATTCTCATTATCAGTACACTTACACAACTGTGGGATGTCAGCAGTCCTGAACTCATCCAGCCACTGCTTGAGTGTATTCCTCTTGCACCTTTTCAGGTCATTAAAGTGATTGCCTACACTGTTCTTCAGTGTGTGTGGAATGTCAGTCACACTGGAGACAGCTTTGTCCAGACTATCCCAAGCCTCAGACTTGCACTGGGAGCCAGTATAGTGCTCCTGCAAAAGCCTTCAGCAGTAGCACTTTATAAGGAGTCCAATGAAGATTCCAGACTCTTCAACACCCTGCCTGTGTGCCATAAATTGGGCACAGTCCCTTCTACCACCAGACATGTCAAACCATGGAAAACATCAGTAGCTAAGAATGATTTCCCACTGATGCATGTTATTGCATTTATTGGTAGGGCACAAACCTGAACAATGATGCCAACTGGTTTTGCAAGATGTTAAGCACAGAGCAACAGTGCCAAACAGAGAGGAAAGCAGTTTTAGAAACTGAAAGGTTAATCTGACACTCGCCATTAGTTTGAGGGTTGTTTGCTGCTGTAACTGTTAGGTGATTTAACTTTGCAAACATACTGGGTGCATAAATTTCATGACCCGACACATTTTTGGTTTGGC
>NC_056747.1:942228250-942415750 GCF_019279795.1 Protopterus annectens
CATTTAATACTTTATCCAAATGTCCACCTGTTTCTCTTACTTACTCACATGTACTCACTACCTTCTGTGTCAGCCTAGGCTTCCTACCCTCCCATTCACACACACACACACACACACACACACACACACACACACACACACACACACACACACACACACACACACACACACACATGCACACACACACCAACTGTGCAAGTGATGATAACTGTGCCATATCCTTGTTTTCTATCGTTTGGATTCAGGGATACATAAGTCTTTTGTCTAATGCTCAAGAACCATAGCTGACAGTACTTAGTATACCTGTATTTGTGATGCTATCTTGCAAATTTTACTGCTTTCTTACAGGTTTTTGTAATGTGTACATTTGTCCCAAACTCTTAGACCAACAAAGCTGGAACCATAAATAAAAGTGTGACAAAGGTCAAACAATAGGGAGAGTTTTTAAACAGTTGCAGTTTTACAAACTTAGACAGTCGATGGAATAATAGGTTTTGCATTACTATTTTATGTTTGTTCTAAGGAATATGAAGTCTGAAACTGAAATGTGTATCATTATTTTCTAACGTCACTCTTTAATGATTTGCCATTGGAAACATATGAGGCCAAAATGTGAGATTCACTGAAAATGTGTACATTTTAGATGTAAGGACTAGTAGTTGATAGAGGACACATGTATTCACTTAAGTCACTGCTGTTACATCTTGATGTAATTGCTCTAGAAATCACTCACCTTATACTTACTTGCATTACCAAATGAGTATGCAAGGATATGCCATCCATTTGTATTATTAGTCATTTATTTTTCTATTTCAGGTTCAACACTTACCTGTCTGATGCTAGCAGTACAAAGCCATTACATGAGTAAGTAAATGTTGTGAGTGTTGCCTGGCATCAGTGTTACTGTATGTATGTATGTAGAATGAAGGTTTTAACCCCTTAGGTGGTGACCTTGTGTGCTATCCATTGCTGCTTGGCAGTGCGAGGCCATATTGTACATGTCTACATCTGCTTACATCAACAGCGGCTGCTGCTTCCCCATCTGACTCCTCACCTGTGTGTGGATGTGGTGACCTTGCCAGTGGTGGTTGTATGTGTGGCCATATCCCCTTGCATTTCCTGCTGAAGCTGTTTTCTCAGGATAGTGTTGTGGAGCATGGCACAGACGGTGAATATTTCAGCACATGTACAGGGATTATTCAGCTGTATCTAGGCACTGGAACTATGACTTCAGCAGCCCAAACACAAGCTCTATGATATTTCTTGTGTTAGCATGTGACTCATTATGCCATTCTTCAGTTGGTGTGTGCGCATTTTGGATGGGCGTCATCAGCCATGGTTCCAGTACATAACCTGCATCCCCCGGTAAAAGACCCTGTGGGATATCCCCCCAGTAAACATCTCATATAGTTGACAGTTGTGCCAGATGTGAGTTGTGGTAACTGCCTTGGTTGCCAGCATACACACTCAGGATGATTCCCTTAGCATTACACAGGACCTGGCAGTTAATGGAGTGTTAAACCTTTCAATTTATGGACACCCTTTTCTGTTCCCCAGGTGGTGCTTTGATTTCTACATGTGTACAGACTATGGCACCCAGAGTTTCAGGGTAGTGTTTAAAAGCAGTGAGGGGTATTTAACAAAAGCTTGTTAAGAAAATTTGTGATGTTAAAAGGGTGCTTAATAAGCCTGTCTTTTCCCATATTTTACATCACTTTTATATCACTTATAGCGATATAAAACCTGGATCTGAAGAAGTCTACAAAGACAAAACTGCTTATCATAATAAAACCTATAAAAAGAATTATTTGTAGTCAGTCTCTCTTTTGATGAACTAGAATTCATAAATGGATTCATTTCATTTTAGAAATAACAAATTAGTTCAATGGTTCATAGGTTTATAGGTTAGTACTAGGCTAACGGTCCTGGAGCCGATGCAAGTCTAGCCCAAGAATATACTCAATCATCTGTCTGCCAGATGTTAGTTCTTTGTGCCCCTTTCGAGCAAGGCTATTGAAGTGATCCCCAGGATGAATTTCCTATTACCCATCCACTCATCAAGATTTTTCTTGAAGAGGGCTAGTGTGGTGCTCTGCTTGACATGAATGGGGAGTTTATTACAGAGTACGGGAAGTCTCTGGGTTAGGAACCTGTCCCTCCAGCAGGTTCTGTTTAATGTGGTGATGGGGTTGAGGTCTTTGAAGCATGTGGCACGGAAGGATTGTGACTTCTTCAGATGAAGCATGTCTAGCAATACTGGGTCAGACATGGCTTTGTATGTCAAGCAGAGATCGCCTCTAAGTAGATGATATGAGATGGAGTAAAGCTGGAGTTTTTTTTAGTCTTTCTGTATAAGGCACATGTTTGATTCCTAAGATCCTCTTTGTGAGGAACTTTTGTGGTCTCTCTAGCTGTTGGAGGTGTCTGGTGAGGTACATGCCAAATGGGGCATTGTACTCTATAATGGGTCTAATGAGGGATGAGAAGAGCGGGATTATGACTTCTTTCTTCCTGGATGAGAAACCTTTTGTAATGAGATGTGCCACTTAGAATGACTTTCTAATGACAGTGGCAACATGGTTGCCGAAGAAGAGGTTGCTATCTACCTGTGTCCCTAGATCTCTTATCACACCTTCAGAGTTAAGTGGGTTACTGTCAATATGTTAGTTTGTGGGCACCGTGTTTTCCTAAAGGGAATGATGATGCACTTTTTAGCACTGAGCCCTAAGGCCATGGTTTTGGCACCAGTCGTTGGTCTCCGTGAGGCATTTTTGTAGGATGTCTACATCAGCTTGAGAATCAATAATAGCTCCCAGTTTGCAGTCATCCATGAATTTCGTTAACCAGAGACCCTTTGTGTTGGCCTGAACTACAGAGAAGTAGATGCCAAACAGGAGAGGACCCAGAACCAATCCCAGTGGGACTCCACTTGTAACTGCCCGGTAGTCAGATTTGGAGTCAGTCAGTGAGCCAGTTGGTAACCCATCTTGTGACGTATGGGTTAATTCCCTGATTAATGAGTCTATCAATGATTCCAGAGTGGGGGATGGTGTTGAAAGCTTTGGCTAGATTGAGGTAGGCTGTGTGGACAGCCATGCCTTCTTCCACCACTCTGGTGACAGATTTGAAGAAGTCTACCAGATTGAGCAGACATGATCTGCCTTTCACAAACCCAAACTGTGTGGGGTCCAGGGTTTGAAGGTTGCCTTATATCCCTGCTTATAAGATCTGTAATAATGTGCTCCATAGCCTTACAGCACAGTCTCATCAGGCTGATGGGGCGGTAGTTACCAGGGTCAGTAGTCGCTCCCCCTATGTGGAGTGGGATGATTGTAGTGGTGTGCCATTTTGTGGGAACAAAGCCTGAAGTGAGGCTGTAGTTGAACAGGGAGTCATCCCAAGGGGGGGTAAAGTTTGCACTAAACCTGTCTGCCAAGATATTGGTAATATCATCTTTTTGGGGAGTGGGGGTGGGATTTTGATATTAATGGTGATTAACTTGTGGTCAGATCTAACCAGGGAGGTGTTGATTATTGGTGTAGAGCAGCAGTCCCCCATGCTTGTAATGACCAGGTCGAGAATATTTTTACCTCTGGTGGGGGTGAGGATGAGCTGGCCCAGGGCGTTGGAATTAATGAATTCCAGAAAACGTTGGGCAAATGAGTTTGAACAGGAGTAGTTGTCCCAGCTAATGAAGGGGTAGTTAAAGTCTCCCAGTATAAGGGTATTAGGTTGAACCTTGATGTTTTCCAGAGTGTTCAGGAATGCAGAGTGGGAGTCTTGGGACATTGTGGGGGATCTATAGCAGGCTACAACATGGATTGCAGATTTATCCAGTGTTAGTTGTACCTGAAGTATCTCTAATGTGGTATGTTGGGCAACTAGTCTGGAGATGTGTGTATCTTTTATGAAGTTAGATACATCTCCACCTTTGGGGCTTCAGTTAATACATCCTTTAGAGCTTTGGTTCAGATTTAGTGGCCAAAAGGTGTGATATGCATTGTAGCCTGTTAGTGCAGGGGTGCTCTCAAGAGCATTGAACCAGGTCTCTGTTACTGCACAGATGTCGATGTTCTCCAGTTTAAGGAGTGACTCGAGTGAGTGCATTTTGAGATTTAGACTTCTAGCATTGAGTAGCATAACCATTAGGATGCATTTGCATGCAGTTGTTATGGTGGTCAATTTGTCTTCAAGGCATTGCCTAAAAAAGGCACTATAGGGGTGGCAAGAGTCTTGGCCAGTATCCAGATTTCCAGGGGTGACAGATGGAGGCCATCTCTGGCAAAGCATCAAGGTCTGTCATTCATATAATCCCAGGCAGACAGATACTGGATCCCCTTTGAATGACACCAGAAACTTAGCCAATTGTTGAAGTCAATCATTTTCTGCTTGTAATGTGGTATCATTTTGGGCAATGGTGGGATGGTACTCAAGGCTAGAGTCATACCTGTCTGGGCTACAATATCTGAGAGCTCCTCCTCCTTTCATGTAGTCCAGAGAGGTACATCTTAGGTCATTCACACCGTGTACAATGACAAAGTCATATTTGTACTTATTGTGGAGAGTGCTTTGAAGGGACTGCTTTAAATACTTGTGCTCTCAACAAACCTGTGTTAGAATTTCAGTTTGTCCTGATGCATATTCTGTGTATAGAATCAGGTAGGATCAGAGATAATGCAGTCTCCACCTATGGGTGCCCTTTGACTGTATAATGCCATATTTGCTGATATGAAGGATGAGGTCATTTCTACTGCACCAGTTAGGCATTTTTGTAGACCATTTTGGTGAACTGTGGCATCCTTTGTTGAAGTAATTATTTTATGTAGTTTTAGTAATCATCCTGTTTGGTTATCCAGTGGTTATTTCCCACTTTTATATCTAAGAAGAACAGTCCAAAAGGAAGCTGCAGACTACTGAGCTGCTGAATGGTCTACAGGGTAGACAGATAAACCTCCACCCTAACTTGTTGCATGCTTTTACTTAACCAGCAGTTGACTATTACATTATGTGTGGATTGAAATGTAATATTGTTAATTTGTCAGGTATTGCCTTTTGTGGCATAATGTCAAAAACCTTATCAAGGACAAAGTAAGCAGCATGCATGACATCTCTTGATGAAGCGCTGTTGTTACTTCTTCAACTATGCCACAAGGTTTAAGATCTCCCCTTAACAAATCCACACTGTTAGATATCGCCAAGAAACTGGCCTCCTATGTCTTTTTAGATAAGCTCAGTTTACATTCTGAAAATGCATAGGTTTTGTACATACCTTGATGGGAATAGACCCCATTCCTTAATTTAGTAGGAAAAAATCCTCGGTTCCACCACAGTTGTAAAAATGTTAAAAACAAACTTTAATATTCATTAAAAACAACAAAAACAGGAGCACAGTAAAATTCCCTGATAAGCGCTTTCGGCTTACTAGCCTTCATCAGATCATATATCTTAGCTGTGCTCACCCTGAATTTAAAGACAGAATAAACCAATCAATGTTCCAAACACATAGCCATAACCAATGAAAAACTCATTAGTTTGCATACAGCATATCTCCTGTGTCTTGCTGTGAGCCAATCATTATTGTATCTCAAGGTATAAAATGTCTGATATCCTAGTGGCAGAACTATCCAATAGCAACAAAGTTAATGATTTGTATACAGTATAAATCCTGCTTCTTGTTATAGCCAATCATATTTATGCCTTCAAATATCCAATCTACAATTTTCTTATTCCTGTAGCTATCCAATAGCATCAAAGGGGCTGAATTCCTTTGGTTGCCAGAACAGATTGTTATTCAGTTCATTCAACAATATGCAGTACTTCACAGAAGCAAGTAGCGCATATGATACCATTTTATAAGTGCAATAGCATTGGTGCTCTTGCATATAAATTCCTATTATTTGCAAATTAATACATGTATCCATGTAGTTTATAGAGTAACATACTCTCTGCCTCCTGAAGTATTCTTAGCCATTTGCTCATTGTTCTATAGAAAATACTGCCTGGTCACAGATTCAGCATAAAATAATGCACCACAAAGAGTGTTATCACTGCTACAGCATTCCTTGTTTTTATCAGTCTCTGCCTTGAATAATTAAACTGCAAATGATGTAAATATATTCGCACAACAACTTGATGAAGCATAAAAATAATTCGTAGCTCTTATATACAATTGCCATAATAATGAGGTTGCACCACAAAGGGTATTGTAGATAATCACTGCTACAGCTTTCCTTGTTTTTACCAGTCTCTGCCCATGATAATTAAACTGCAAATGATGTAAATACATTCGCAGAACAACTTGGCAAAGCATAAAATAAATCGCAGCTCTTCTATTCCATGGCCATAAATTATCCATTAATCTTCCTTCCTAGAAACTACACTCATTTTTCTTGCTTTCAGCATAGGTTTCAATGGGGCAATACTATTGAGACCTGGTAGACGGTTGGCTCTCAAGTTGGTTATCCAGCTGGATTCATGTAGTTCAGTTCTGTTTTTAATATCCCTTTCTCGTAAACTCATGGGAATTACTTCCACTGCTCTGAATTTAAAGCGGTGGGTGGGATTGCCGGCAACATGCACTGCAAGAACATTTGTGAGATCCAATTCCTTAAAATCTCTAAGATGACTCAGGATCCAATTTTTAAAAATCTGATCTGTTTTGCCTATGTAAAAAGCAGTACAATGTGTACAGCAAGCAAGATAACGTATTGTCACTATCCAAGTGATTACATGCTTTACATCTGTGGCACCTATAAGTACCCTTTCTATTCGACATTTCTTGATCAGCAGTGCCATCTTTGTTACAAAGTAGTCTTTTTAGGTTCTTTTTATTCTTGAAGGTGAATCTAGGTGACTCACCAACAATACCTTTAAGTTTTTCATCAGCAGTGAGTATGGGCCAAAACCTTCTGATAATGCCACATACTCTCTTGTTATCCATACTGTAAGTTAAATTTCAGGTAAGTAGATTCCTTTGAATCCTTGGTTTCGCATTCAGACTCGAGTCGGCATGAATGGTGATTTTCACATCCAAGAAATCAATAGTCTCTCTCAAAGATTTAACTTTGAATTCCAAAAATCCCGTACTACGATTGAGATATTCAGTGAATTCATCCAGTTGACTTTCATTACCCTCCCATAGGATAAAGATGTCATCCATGAAATGGCCATAATACTTCAGATGACTATACCATGGGTTAGAATGACTCATAACCTTCTATTTTTCCCATTGGGCCAATACCAAGTTCGAATAGCTGTTTGCACAGGGGGTGCCCATTGCTACCCCCCATGTCTGTAGAAAGAATTCTGAACCGTAAACAAAGATATTAGTTTCCAATACAAGTTCCAACAATAGGCATATGAGATCAGCATTGAACCCTGCTTGATGCAGGAAGGAGCGAATTGCCTCTATCCCATATTCATTGGGAATGACTATAAAAAGGCTGGTAATGTCCATGGTGACTAACAAGATCTCATTACCCCCAGTTCTGCCTTGGGTTTTGTTAAATAAATCCATCAGAAAAGATCCAGTGTCTTTTAATACTGCTTCAGCTTTGAAGCAGCTTTTGGTCATCTTTGTGTAGTTTTGGGAGACCACTGATACTGGGTATGGTGGGATATTCTTGTTTCGAAAAAGTCTGCAAGTTCTTGAGTAAGACATCTTTCCATCAGAAGTTCATACAGCTTATTATAAAACCTATTAATCATTGTCTCTACTTCCCTTCTGTTTAATTTTTGGTAGGTTTGCCCATCTTGTAGCAACTTATGCATTCTATTCCTATACCAGACTTTTTCAAAACTGAATATCCCACCATACCCAGTATCAGTGGTCTCCTGAAACTCCACAAAGATGACCGTAATCCACCTTTGCGTCCTATTGTTGCTGGCAGAGGGTGGATCACTGAATCTTTGTCTGTATATATAGAAAATGAATTGAAAAAAGTTTTGCCTAAAGCTGAAGCAGTATTAAAAGACACTGGATCTTTTGTGATGGATTTATTTAACAAAACCCAAGGCAGAACTGGGGGTAATGAGATCTTGTTAGTCACCATGGACATTACCAGCCTTTTTACGGTCATTCCCAATGAATATTAGATAGAGGCCATTTGCTCCTTCCTGCATCAAGCAGGGTTCAATGCTGATCTCATATGCCTATTGTTGGAACTTGTATTGGAAACTAATGTCTTTGTTTATGGTTCGGAATTCTTTCTACAGACATGGGGGGTAGCAATGGGCACCCCCTGTGCAAACAGCTATTCGAACTTGGTATTGGCCCAATGGAAAAAAGAGAAGGTTATGAGTCATTCTAACCCATGGTATAGTCATCTGAAGTATTATGGCCATTTCGTGGATGACATCTTTATCCTATGGGAGGGTAATGAAAGCCAACTGGATGAATTCACTGAATATCTCAATCATAGTACAGGATTTTTGGAATTCAAAGTTAAATCTTCAAGAGAGACTATTGATTTCTTGGATGTGAAGATCAGCGTTCATGCCGACTCAAGTCTGAGTACCAGTATATATAGAAAATCAACCTGGAGAAACCATTATTTACACCGTCAAGCATGCATCTTGGCCATGTCTTTAATAATATTTTTGAAAACCAAGCAATTAGGATCTCTAGGCTCTGCACAACTGACTAAGAGTTTGATTCAGAATTTCTGAATTTGCAATCTAACCTAGAAGCAAGGGGTTATTGTGCAAAAAACCTAATAAAGGTGAATGAACACAATGACATTTGGAATGGAAGAGGCCAACCATATTTCTCCAACCAAGGACCAGATTTACATAAGAAGAATGCGAAACCAAGGGTTCGAAGAAATCCGCTTACTTGCAATTTAACTTACAGTATGGATAACAAGAGAGTATGTGACATTATCTAAAGGTTTTGGCCCATACTCACTGCTGATGAAGAACTTAAAGATATTGTTGGTGAGTCACTTCGATTCACCTTCAAGAATAAAAAGAATCTAAAAAGACTACTTTGTAACAAAGATGGCACTGCTGAACAAGAAATGTCAAATAGAAAGGGTACTTACAGGTGCCACAGATGTAAAGCATGTAATCACTTGGATAGTGACAATACGTTTATACATCCGGGCACAAACCATATCTACAGTTTCAATACATATGCAAGCTGCAATACACAACATCTAATTTGTCTTGCTTGCTGTACACAGAGTACTGCTTTTTACATAGGCAAAACAGATCAGCTTTTTAAAAATCGGATCCTGCGTCATCTTATGGATATTAAGAAACTGGATCTCACAAATGCTCTTGCAGCGCATGTTGCCGGCAATCCCACCCATTGCTTTAAATTCAGAGCGGTGGAAGTAATTCCCATGAGTTTACGAGAAGAGGATATTAAAAACAGAACTGAACTACGTGAATCCGGCTGGATAACCAACTTGAGAGCCAACCATCCACCAGGTCTCAATAATATTGCCCCATTGAAACCTATGCTGAAAGCAAGAAAAATGAGTGTAGCTTCTAGAATGGAAGATTAATGGATAAATGAATAATTTATGGCAATGGAATATAAGAGCTGCAATCTATTTTATGCTTTGCCAAGTTGTTCTGCAAATATATTTAAATCATTTGCAGTTTAATTATCTGAGGCAGAGACTGGTAAAAACAAGGAAAGCTGCAGCAGTGATTATCAACAATATCCTTTGTGGTGCAACCTCATTATTATGGCAATGGGATACAAGAGCTACAAATTATTTTTATGCTTTGTCAAGTTGTTCTGCAAATATATTTACATTATTTGCAGTTTAATTATTCAAGGCAGAGACTGATAAAAACAAGGAATGCTGTAGCAGTGATAACACTCTTTGTGGTACATTATTTTATGCTGCATCTGTGACCAGGAAGTATTTTCTATAGAACAACGAGCAAATGACTAAGAATACTTCAGGAGGCAGAGAGTATGTTACTCTATAAACCACATGGATACATGTATTAATCTACACATAATAGGAATTTATATGCAAGAGCACCAGTGCTATTGCACTTATAAAATTGTATCACATGTGCTACTTGCTTCTGTGAATTACTGCATATTGTTGACTGAACTGAATAACAATATGTTCTGGCAACCAAAGAAATTCAGCCCCTTTGATGCTATTGGATAGCTACAGGACAAGAAAATTGTACATTGGATTGTAGAAGCTAAGTGAAACTTGCTGTAGTTAATTTTAATATTTTGTTAAGTACAAGCTTGCTGTTTTAAAAGTATTGTATTTTCATTTTTTTCTGTTTCCTAATTGTGTGTTTCTGAATAGTGTGCTATGTGTCTCTCTGCAATTAATTTGCTATAGAGGAGGTGCTGGTATCACTTCTTTGTTATCTGATATTTAATAGCCTAGAGGGATTCCTCTGTACTTTAACTGCTAGCCACATAGTTTGAGAAATCATTTTATGCTCAACTCCTGAGAGACTTGCTTGGCTACAAACATCTACATTACCAGCTGAAGCTAAGTGAAACTTGCTGCAGAGAATTTTAGTATTATGTTAAGTACAAACTTGCAGTTTTAAAAGTACTGTATTTTCATTATTTTCTGTTTCCTAATTGTGTGTTTCTGAACAGTGTGCTGTGTGTCTCTGCAGTTAGTTCCACCCACCTTTCCTGTTCCTGTGTTGGTGGCTTTGGAATTGCCCGCCCCTCCTGTAAGTCTGTATTAGAACACTCCTCCTGGGTCCATCTCATTTGCTCACTTAACTGAGTAGAGTGAGATCATATTCTGAGTCTAGTTTTCACTCTACTTAATACAGAGAGAAGATTTGAGAATGCCAGCCCACTTAGGCTCTTCCTTCCTCTCTTGTTGCACTTAAAAAAAATTGCACTTTATTCATTTGCTTTTGCTGTAGTTGTGTTTCCTCCTACTCTATTTTGCTTTTCTTAAAAATATTCAATTTTATTTATTCTGCTGCATTTATTACTGCTTGGTCATAGCCTGATTAAATTGTAACTGTTATTCTAAGTCTTTTGGTTTAAGCACTTGGGCTTCATACAGGCTGTTTTACATTAAGAGGTATTGTGGTCTGCACTGTTGTGGCAGGACAGGTAGCTTACATCATTCTAAGCCTGGAATTGCTGATTGAAGGCCCAGTGTCTGCTATTCTAAATGTGTATTAGTTCTGGCTTAAGCACTTGGGCTTCAGGACAGTTATTCTACATTAAGAATGTTTGTGGTCTGCACTCTTGTGGGAGGAGAGGCTGGATTCTGCCCTTCTGAGCTGGGAATTTCTGGTCACAGGCTCATTGTGACTGCTTATTTGAACTGTTTCTTTCTGAAATTTGTGCACCTTGTTGCTGTAGCATAGACCAGATTCAGGCCTGCTGAATCTAGCTTTGTTTGTATAACTTGAGGCACTGATCCAGGCCATCTTTTTTGGAGAAGGTTCCCCTGCACCCTAGTAAGCAGGAGTGTGCAGTTAGAACTTGTCTGATTGAAGACTGCTGGAACAGGGCTCAGTTTTGACCTTTTTACTGGTTAATTGGGTAACTTGTTTAAATCAGTTTGTTTGTTTTCTATTGTTTTTTATATATATATATATATATATATATATATATATATATATATATATATATATATATCAAATTGCACTTTATTCATCTGTATTCATCTGCTTTTACTGTATTTGTGTTTCTTCCTACTTTATTACTGGGGGCATTGACTACAACTCTGATCTGTGATATATAACTATAATTATCCCTTTTCTGTGCTTTTAAACTGTTTTTTTGAGTGTATCTTCTTTATTTTCTGGAAAAATATATATATATAAATATATATATATATATATATATATATATATATATATATATATATATATATATATATATACTTCTTTCCCACCTTTCTAAGCTAGTATAGTCCAGTTTTTAGGTTAGTGCTGAATACAGGGCTGTGTTACAAATCTCTGTGTTTGCCCTTACCTTAGTTGGATAGAAGGAAGTTTCTCTGTTCACCTGTGAGACAGGGGAGCTTTGAGCAGCCTATCTGTCCCTGGAGGAGTGGTTTCAGCTCAGAAATTAGTAGTTTATTGGCCAATTTGGGCAAATTTCTATCTCTTTCATTTTCCTGCTATAAATACCATATTTGCATGGTTTTGCGCACTGGGCAGCACTGGTTAGCTAGGGTAAAACTATTCCTGGCTTCACAAAGTCTCCTCTTCGATTTTTCCCTTGGAACTTGACAAACTTTCAACTTAAGCACTCAAGCCATTCATTTCTCAGCCCGGCACTTGCTCAAAACTTATAGCAAGCACTTATAAACCCTAGCACTAGACCCTCCTATACTGTACAGAAGGACAAGGCTCTCTATTCGACCTTACCAGCCATTCAGTAAAACAGTTCCCTGTACCTATCCAGGCATGTCCAAAGGGCAGTTTCAGGTGTACCCTCCAGTCCAACTGGTGAATCTGGGCATTTTGAGGCAATGTTACAACTGCCTCATGTACACAGACAACCCCCTCCTCCTTCCACCAAACACTAATACATGCGAGAGATGCAGTTATACAGCCAAACTAGAGGCTAAGCTCTCTCAACCCAAGACTGGATCAGACAGTCAAGAGGAAAAGGGAAATACTTGCATCACACCACCAGTCTTACATAGACCCATTAAACCAGCACCGGCAAAAAACACACATAAATGCACAAAAACATACTCAGAGGCTCTAAATAAAAATCTGAAAAACCAACATAGACCTCCAAAGCAAACATCCAAGCAACCTCCACCCCCCAACACAAACCATGAAACACATACTTCACAAAGACAATGTGCCGTGCAATCGCAGCCCTTAAGGCAAAATAACATACCCAACATACTAGTAATAGGTGACTCTATAGTCAGGCACACTGACGTCCCACTCACTAGACTGAATAAGGAGAAGGTTACTGTTAGCTGCCTGTTGGTTGCCAGGATCTGCCACATAACACAAGCACTCGGGTCACTCCAGAACAAGTACAAATATGACTCTGTCATTGTCCATGTTGGTGTGAATGACCTGAGCCGTACCTCCCTGGACTACATGAAAAGAGAAATGGAGGAGCTCTCTGATCATGTAGCCCAGGCTGGTATGACCCTGACCCTGAGCAGCATCCTGCCCTCACCAAGAATTATACCATGGTATACAGAAAAAATTATTGATTTCAACAATTGGCTAAGTTTCTGGTGTCATTCAAAGGGGATCCAGTGTCTGTCCACCTGGGATGACATGCTTGACAAGCCATGCTGCTTTGCTAGAGATGGCTTGTACCTGTCACCCTTAGGCTTTCGAATACTTGCCAAGGCTCTTGCCGCCCACATAGTGCCTTTTTTAGGCAAGGCTCAAAAGGCAAACCCACCACCGTAAATAGCACAAGTAACAAAAAACTGAGGGTAATGCTACTCAATGCCAAAAGTCTAAACCTCAAAATGCACGCACTCAAGGCACTCCTCAGTATGGAGAAAATCAATATATGTGCAGTAACAGAAACTTGGTTTAAGGCTCCAGAGAGCATCCCAGCACTACAGACTACAACTCATACCATACATTTTGGCCGCAGAACCCAAACCGAAATACAAAAGGCGGGGGCATATCCATATTAATCAAGGATACCCACACCTCCAGGTTAGTGGCACAGCACAATGCTTCAGAGATCATCCATGTGCAACTAACAATGGGAAAAACTGCAATTCAAATTGTAGCTTGCTACAGATCATCCACCATGTCCCAGGACCCCCATTCTGCATTTCTGGAAACACTGGGAAAAATAAAGGTCCTACCAAACACCTGAATATTGGGTGATTTCAATTACCCAAACATTAACTGGGAGAACAACTCAAGTACTAACTCCCTTGCCCAACTTTTCCTAGAATTTATAAACTCAAATGTCCTAGCTTAACTGGTCAATACTCCCAACAGAGGTGACAACATATTGGACCTGGTCATCACCAACATGGGCGACCGGTGTTCCACACCAGAGGTCAACCCCTCGCTGGTTAGATCTGACCATAAACAAATCACTTTGGATATCCATATTCTGCCCTCACCCCTGAACAAGAAAGCCACCATGAAAAACTTTTCAAACTTCATGTTACTTAAGACCGAGGTGGAAAGTTTCAAAGCCCCCATGCTGAAGGATAACACTGTCCAAGCTGCAAAATCCTTTACTAATGCATTCTATGGGCACCTACAAGAATGCATGGCTCATGCCATCCCAAGCAAAACTAAGACTCACTCCTCCAAGAAAAGGAAACTGGTCTGGTGGACTCATGCCATAAACAAGCTATACAATAGAAGGATTAAACTAGTACAGAAAAGAGTAAAATCCCAAGAATGGAAGACATCCCTGATCAGTATCAGCAAGAAACTATGATCCCTCATAAAATCATCCAAGGTGAGTTTTGAAAGAAAAATTGCCAAGGACTCCAAAGATAACCATGAGGCATTCTTTAGCTATGTCAAGGATCTAAGTGGCAATGCACAGATCTGCTCAGAGTTAGTGCAGAATGGCACAAAATACACTGAATCGACTGATATCACCAAAATCCTGGCAGACAGGTTCAGCACAAACTTCATCCCCCTCTCACCCCCAAAAGGGCCCATAACCATACCAGAAGAATGTACAGTCCCTGAAATCACAGACACTCAAGTTAAAACAGCCCTCTCCAAAGCCAAAAACTCAGCATCAATGGGACCGGACGGTGTCCCAGGCTGCGTCCTATACGAGCTCAAAGATGAACTAACCCCTCACCTAAACACACTGTTCAAACTCAGCCTCTCCACAGGTTACATACCCATAGAGTGGCGCACAGCAATGGTTATTCTGCTCCACAAAGGCGGAGCCACAACAGACCCCAGGAACTATCGCCCTATAAGCCTGACTAGCTTGGTCTGCAAGGCTATGGAGCGCATCATCATGGAACTCATTAACAGAGATATTGGGAACCTCCAAACACTAGACCCTACCCAGTTTGGCTTTGTTAAGGGCAGATCATGCCTCCTAAACCTGGTGGACTTCTTTGAGACAGTTACAAAGGCTATAGATGAGGGAAAGGTGGTACACACAGCCTACCTAGACCTCGTTAAGGCCTTCAACACCATTCTCCATTCTGGTATTATAGACTAGATCTCCAGCCTGAACATAACCCCCTACATCACAAGATGGGTTGCCAACTGGCTCACGGACAGAACCCACATGGTGACAGCTGCAGGAGCTAGGTTCGTCCCTAAACCAGTTACAAGTGGTGTTCCCCAGGGCTCAGTCCTAGGACCCCTCCTGTTCAGCATATACTTCTCAGAGGTACAGGCAAGCACAGGAGGACTATGGCTGACCAAGTTCGCAGATGACTGCAAACTAGGGGCATTAATTGACTCTCTGGCTGACACAGACATCCTCTAAAAGGGTCTCAGTGAGACAGATACCTGGTGTCAAAATCATGGCCTCAAGCTAAGTGCCAAAAAGTGCATAGTCATCCCCTTTTGGAAAAAACAAAGTACCCATAAACTACCACATAGGTGGCAGTCCCCTAAATACGGAAGATGTAATAAGGGATCTGGGGACCCAAGTAAATAGTAATCTCACCTTTGATAATCACATTGCCAAAGTGGTTAGAAAATCCTTCTATGTGGCCCACCTAATCACAAAAGGGTTTTCATCCAGATCAAAAGAAGTCATTGTGCCCCTCTACTCATCACTCATCAGACCCATCTTAGAGTACAATGCCCCATTTGGGATGTACCTTACAAGACATCTGCAACAGCTGGAAAGATCACAGAAGTACCTCACCAAGAGGATCAATGGCCTCAAACAGATGCCCTATGCAGCTCTACTGAAGAAACTCTAGTTGTACTCGGTTGCATACCGCCTACTCAGAGGTGATCTCTGCCTGACATACAAGGTCATGTCCAACCCAGAATTGATGGACATGCTCCACCTAAAGAAAACTTATCCCCTCGAGCCACACTCTCTAGGGATCTAAACCTCACCACAACAATAAATAGGATGTGCTGGAAGGATAGATTCCTGTCCCAGAGACTTCCCATGCTTTGGAACAAGAGCCCAATCTACATTAGGCAGAGCTCCTCGCTAACACTCTTCAAAAGAAACCTTGACGAGTGGATGGGAAACAGAAAGTTTACCTTGGGGATCACTTCAGTGGCTCTGCTGGACAGAGGCACAGGGAACTAATCTAAGGGGACGCGAAAACCTACACATGAATCGACTGATATCACCAACATCCTGGCAGACAAGTTCAGCACAAACTTCATCCCCCTCTCACCCCCAAAAGGGCCCATAACCATACCAGAAGAATGTACAGTCCCTGAAATCACAGACACTCAAGTTAAAACAGCCCTCTCCAAAGCCAAAAACTCAGCATCAATGGGACCGGACGGTGTCCCAGGCTGCGTCCTATACGAGCTCAAAGATGAACTAACCCCTCACCTAAACACACTGTTCAAACTCAGCCTCTCCACAGGTTACATACCCATAGAGTGGCGCACAGCAATGGTTATTCTGCTCCACAAAGGCGGAGCCACAACAGACCCCAGGAACTATCGCCCTATAAGCCTGACTAGCTTGGTCTGCAAGGCTATGGAGCGCATCATCATGGAACTCATTAACAGAGATATTGGGAACCTCCAAACACTAGACCCTACCCAGTTTGGCTTTGTTAAGGGCAGATCATGCCTCCTAAACCTGGTGGACTTCTTTGAGACAGTTACAAAGGCTATAGATGAGGGAAAGGTGGTACACACAGCCTACCTAGACCTCGTTAAGGCCTTCAACACCATTCTCCATTCTGGTATTATAGACTAGATCTCCAGCCTGAACATAACCCCCTACATCACAAGATGGGTTGCCAACTGGCTCACGGACAGAACCCACATGGTGACAGCTGCAGGAGCTAGGTTCGTCCCTAAACCAGTTACAAGTGGTGTTCCCCAGGGCTCAGTCCTAGGACCCCTCCTGTTCAGCATATACTTCTCAGAGGTACAGGCAAGCACAGGAGGACTATGGCTGACCAAGTTCGCAGATGACTGCAAACTAGGGGCATTAATTGACTCTCTGGCTGACACAGACATCCTCTAAAAGGGTCTCAGTGAGACAGATACCTGGTGTCAAAATCATGGCCTCAAGCTAAGTGCCAAAAAGTGCATAGTCATCCCCTTTTGGAAAAAACAAAGTACCCATATGGCAGTCCCCTAAATACGGAAGATGTAATAAGGGATCCGGGGACCCAAGTAGATAGTAATCTCACCTTTGATAATCACATTGCCAAAGTGGTTAGAAAATCCTTCTATGTGGCCCACCTAATCACAAAAGGGTTTTCATCCAGATCAAAAGAAGTCATTGTGCCCCTCTACTCATCACTCATCAGACCCATCTTAGAGTACAATGCCCCATTTGGGATGTACCTTACAAGACATCTGCAACAGCTGGAAAGATCACAGAAGTACCTCACCAAGAGGATCAATGGCCTCAAACAGATGCCCTATGCAGCTCTACTGAAGAAACTCTAGTTGTACTCGGTTGCATACCGCCTACTCAGAGGTGATCTCTGCCTGACATACAAGGTCATGTCCAACCCAGAATTGATGGACATGCTCCACCTAAAGAAAACTTATCCCCTCGAGCCACACTCTCTAGGGATCTAAACCTCACCACAACAATAAATAGGATATGCTGGAGGGATAGATTCCTGTCCCAGAGACTTCCCATGCTTTGGAACAAGAGCCCAATCTACATTAGGCAGAGCTCCTCGCTAACACTCTTCAAAAGAAACCTTGACGAGTGGATGGGAAACAGAAAGTTTACCTTGGGGATCACTTCAGTGGCTCTGCTGGACAGAGGCACAGGGAACTAATCTAAGGGGACGCGAAAACCTACACATTCTGGCTAGGTTTACAAATACCTTCGGGCAGACAGCCTAGTACCCATCTATGAACCTATAAAGGCATCAATATGATTGGCTATAACAAGAAGAAGGATTTATGCTGTATGCAAATCATTAACTTTGTTGCTATTAGATAGTTCTGCCACTAGGATATCAAACATTTGATACCTTGAGATACAATAATGATTGGCTCACAGCAAGACACAGGAGATATACTGTATGCAAACTAATGTGTTTTTCATTGGTTGTGACTATGTGTCTGGAACACTGATTGGTTTATTCTGTCTTTAAATTTAGGGTGAGCACATCTAAGACATATGATCTGATGAAGGCTAGTAAGCCAAAAGCGATTATCAGTGAATTTTACTGTGCTCCTGTTTTTGTTATTTTTACTGAAGATTAAAGTTTGTTTTTAACATTTTTACAGCTGTGGTGGAACCAAGGATTTTTCCTATTACATTTCTACATTTATGCTTGGAGCCTTCAGCAATGCAGCTACGTTTTCTCCATTCCTTAATTTAGGACATAGTTTAAGTTCCTGAAATCAGTATTGCTTCAATTATTGATTCTAGCCAAGATTGCTCTTCTCTGCACCTACAATGTGCTTAGAATTGCCTCTTTCTGCAGTTCATGCGTGGTTATATTTATTGACAGCTTAAGTATGATTGTTAATTCTTTTTTATTAATCCTGTTGCTCCTACTATTACTATTGAAGCCATAAGGGTAACTTTCTCCCACGTTGCTCTCATTTCTGCTTGCAAATCCTGGTATTTTATGATTTTGTGTCTCTCGGTATGTAAACCACTATAATTTCTAGGTTTAGCAATTTCAGTAATTAAATCTAGTTTTGTCTTTTTTTTCCTTGGACTACAATGTCTGGTTTTCTTGCATCCATTTTCTGAACAACTGGTGATGGGTAACTCCATGTTATCCAAACTTTATCACTGTTGACAAAGTTTGGGTTCAAGTTTCCAATGCTTCTCAGCTAGTTCTATATAGTAGTGTTTGCACAATCTCCAGTCTAACAGTCTTGCCACATTATTATGCATTTCAGTCCACTTTGTCATATTCCAACCTTGAGTGTTTCACAACTAGCAATGAGATGTGCAACTGTTTCCAGTTCTCTTTACAGAACCTGCATTTGTCTGCTTCTCCCACTTTTTATATAGACTCCATTATGACTTTTCCATTACTTGACATACAGTACCGGTCAAGGTGATGGCTTTACAATTGTTTGTGTCTGATACAAAGTATATTTTCATTTTCTTTGATGTAATCCTTGTAAGATGCTCACTGCTAGCCCTTAAGCTGCTCTGTTCACTCTGCACTATCTGGTTTGTTTGACCGAAAGGAGGTCAGAAGCAAACTGGTGGTTTAGGTAAAGCTTTGTGCCATATCACCACCAACATTAATATTTATTTGTCTTGCTTTCAGCAGTACTACTTATACCTTTCTGTATTTTGCAACCCTTTATTTTAGGCCTTCTTGTATGGACTTCATTATTTAGTACAGTCAAGAAGTACTGTTGTCTTCATGGGTTGTACAGAGGACTACACAAAAAAACAGTCAGTTTATAAGCTAATCACATGTCATTTCAAACGTTTCCTGAATAAAATGGCATTCGATCGGTTGCACATCGACAGATTGGCTTATACTATTTTCTTTTCTGCCAGAATGTTCAGATTTAGGCACCTAATCCAGATAACAGTGAAATCTCGTCAGACAAAGTCAGTTAAACATATGGGTTAAACAGCAGAGACTGCTGAAACACAATGCTCACCCTAAAGGTAAGTTACAGATTTCCCCATTCTGTGCATTTCATTCTTTCCCAAGGTTCATTATACCAGTTAAAAGTTTGGATGCATTTGGGGCAAGGGTCTGAAGAGGGGGATTGTAGAGAAGAAGTAGAACTTTGTCAGTGACAGTCTTTTTCAACAATTGCTGTGATTCCATAGCTACACTTTACTGACACACTAGTTTTAAACAAACAACACTAAAATATATAACAAGAAACCTATAACACATTCAAACATTGAAATTTATATCTCTGGAATTCAAAAAGGCTTACCATGGTTTGGAAATCTTAACTCCAAAGATTTCACATAATGGTCAGCTAGAGAAATTTGGAAACGACTCTCCTGCTATCACTTTATGATGGCATTGTCCATAGCAAAGAGGTAGGTCTTGTTGGTAAAGGTGCATGCAAATGTGGCAGTCCAGATGAGTGCTAAGGCAATTTTGCCATGTGCTCTCCCCCAGAAATGGCACTGGCACTTGAACAATATGACAGCAAGTCTGAATTGCTCTACCCAATTATTTTTTTATTGGGAGGAAAAATTGAACACTGTGTTTTGATGATGTTCGTCGGTTCACTCCCATAGAATGATTGCAACTCATATGACAATCATAGATAGTTACTAGAGAGCTGTCTCTATGTCTAGAGATGTTTGTCTTTAGGTGCTTGTCTGTGCTTGCATAGGTGTGTGTGCGTGTGTGTGTGTGTGTGTGTGTGTGTGTGTGTGTGTGTGTGTGTGTGTGTGTGTGTGTGTGTGTGTGTGTGTGTGTGTGTGTAAGTCAGTGTCTGTGTCTCCAGGTTGTTATCCTGCAAGAGGTAGGAATAGCAAACCCATCTTTGTATGTGTGTGCATATTGTGTGTGTGGCAGCCTGCATGTGGGTGAGTAAGTTGTCCTGTTAGTTTGAGAGTGTCTGCATGTTTTGTGTGTGTGTGTGTGTGTGTGTGTGTGTGTGTGTGTGTGTGTGTGTGTGTGTGTGTGTGTGTGTGTGTGTTTGCATGTTGGGGATGCCCGTACCACCATTATGACTTATCTAGTAGGGAAAACACTAACATGGTCAGGTCTGAAAGTGCTTCTGATTCAGAGACATGGAAGTTAGCTGCTAAAGGGTATTCTTTTATGCAAGTTTATATTGTCACTGAATCAGAGATTGGTGTTGTTGTCATGCTACCTGGCAGACCCACTTTAATGAATTAGCAATGGCAGAGAGAATCTCTTTTAATCCCAGGGCATGAATTGAACTTCTTTTTATAGAAATAGGTATTACAAAGCACAAAGTTCATCAGTGTATAATGGCTACATCCAAATAATTTACCTGGAATATAATCATGTTTGCAAGAAATAGTTCATAACTTACTATCTCACTTAAGAAACAAAGACATATTAGAAGGGAAACAGATTTTCATCTCCTAATAGACATGTAATAAGGTTACCAAATTAAACCATTCCCACAATTTTATTTATTCACTATATTTTGTTTTACTTCAGTGTTATTAGATTGTATTTCCAGAATGCATATTTCTTGCATAATATCAGTATCTTCCTTTCCTGTAGAATAACCAGGATTCTTCTATTTATGTGTGAACATACTCCTTATCAATACCATATATTCTATATGTATGATTGGGTTGCTTACACTGCAGTGCAGCATTGGGGGAGGTGCTGCACTCCTGCGTTTGTTATCCTATGGATGAGATGTTTAACTGAGGTCTTATCTGCTTGAGTTGGTGGTTGCTCAGGTAGATGTATAAAGATTCCATGACACCTACTGAAAAAGGTTAGGGGTTGTTCTTTATTAAAAAAAAAAAACTATGACAATACTATTTATATATTTACAAATTTATACAATGTACAATTTTCTACTCTTTTCCATTATTGTCATACAAAATATCTCAGTTTTCATTATTATGTTAAACTTCTATCCTCATTACCTTATTTGACCCTCACTCCTTTTTCCACAACCACCATCTAAATTTCCTTAAAATTACTGCTAGTCTCCATTTACCATTAAACATGATTTAATTTAGCATTTCAGTCCAAATGGTCCACACAACATAAAATAATTCTTTATCTAGTTTACTAACATATATCTTATTTTTATGCATATAATTCTTTATCTAGTTTACTAACATATTTCTTATTTTTATGGCTATAATATTTGTACATAATCATATCCATATAGGTTCATAGGTTCATAGGTTGGTACTAGGCTATCAGCCCTAGGGCATATACAAGCCTAGCTATAACAATTCCCTGGCTATTTCTTCCCACACTATTTACTTCCCTGGACTGAAATGCTAAATTATGCATTTCATTTAGCTCCTAACACCACTGCCAATCAATCTGTGGACCGTGATCTGCTGTGGTGACCCCTAATTGGGAAAAGATGAAAGACATTGCTATATTTTCAAAGAAATATTCTTTACACTTTTTTTCTCAGAGTTTTGCAACCCTTATACATTATAAGGAACATGTTCTGTAGTTTTTTCTTTAACATAATATATACAAACATTTTCACACATTTTTTTACAAGGCATATTTCTCATAACTGGTAATTTATTACTCACTAATCTCCATAAAAATCTTGACATTCTATTTGTTTATTACACAATGCTTTTTGTACTTTTATAGCTTTAACTTTCATTCACTAGCTCAGCCCAAGCATTAACATACTAGTTTTGTATTGCAATATTTTTATACCACACTTTCCTCTTATTTTCTATTTAATTTTTATTTTCCATAAAATATTTTTTCTTGATAACATCTCACTACTTCATTTAAACATACTTTTCCTCCGTATAATTTTTTAACATATCCTAATGCCACTAGATTTGTACTTTCATAAATTTAGTGCTAATTTTAAACGTTTCTCAGTTATCAAAACAAAACTTTATACAAATTCAAAGAAGCAGCATAAACAATTGAGTTTATTAATCCTAACCCCCATCCTCTTTGTACGCATATAAGACTCTTCTCTTCACTGGATTCAGTCTTGAGCCATATATAAAAGAAAAAATACTTGTATTTATTTTTTATAGATTATTGGCAACATATAGACACTAGCTAAACATGCAATATTTCCCAGTATGCTTGTATGCTTTCTAAAAAGACAACAAAGTTCCTTTATATCATCTATTATCCTATTCCATTGTTTCTCACTTACATTTTTACCTCCAAATCTTATTCCTAACACAGAGATTTCTTTCATTGAGAAAGAGACTCCTCCTATCTTTACTATATCATCCAGTCCTTTAATTTTTTTCTTTATTTAAAGTCATGCCTATTATATTTAAATATTGATATATATAACCTATAATTCTTTTCTTCCAGACTTTGTTTCTTGTAATCACTATAATATCATCTGAATAAGTAAAGGTGACTAGAATTTTTATCCACTCATTAATTATATAAGTTGCACCTTTCATGTGCAAATTTACATCTCTGACTAATATATTCATAATTAATGCAAATAATATACTACTTGTAGGATATCCCTGATGTATGCCATTCTTTACATCAATTTCTTTGCTTAACAATCCATTCACTAAAATACTTTATTTTTGTTATATGCAGAACAATATACATTCTTAATTTTCTTACTAATGTTATACTCTTCCGTAATTGTCTACAGAAGTCCATGCTGTACTGTATCAAAAGCTTTATTCAATTTTACTATCACAATCTTGGTCTCATAAATCCAATGTATAATATCATCCACAATTTTTGTTATTATGAATAATAATTCCTGACATATGTTTCCCTTTAAACTCTATATGCTATCTTCCTTAATACTTTTCATTTTACTTTCTATTCTCTTCTGAATTGTTTTCATAAACATCTTATAATCTGTGTTGTTCAATACAGTAGGTGTACAATATTGAATTTTATTTTTATCTTCCTTTTTCCGTACAAATTTAAGTATATAACTGCATAAGTCTGAATACATAAAAACCTCCATTTATCCACTCATTCATAACTTTTAAGAAGTACTTTTCTGCCAATCCATACAATTCTTATAAAATTGGTATTCTAGTCCATCTGATCCTGAAACTGACTGTAAATTAACTTATTTATATACCTTATCTAATTATTCCAAAGAATTATTGTTCTTTCCAGTTCCTTATTTTCTTGTATTGTCAATTTTTAACACACCATTTTTATGGACTTTCTATCTTGAAACATCTTCTTTACATAATGTATTACAATGTTCATAATTTGTTCTTGAGATCTTCTTACCTCTTCTCTGTCAGCTTTCATTTCTCTCATTATACTAATATTCTAACTATGCTACTCAGATAAGCTGATACCTCTTATTTTTTTACCTTGTAAATAATATCTCTGCTTAAATAATAATTCTTTAATTTTCTCTTGATTGTTTTTATAAAATCTCAATTCTGTCATATAATATTCTGTATCATTCCTTTCCAAATCCTTTAAAGTATACATACATATTGTTTTATAATATGATTTCTTCACTTTTCTTACTTTTGACTGCCATTCTAAAAAATATTTTTTATATTTTTCTTTCAACACTAGCCAGCACTTTCCATAAATGCATACCTATTTTTCTTCTCTTTTCATCCCATAATTTCTCATTTATTCTTTGTATTCCTTTTCCCAATCTGATATACTCTTTACTTTCTTGAATTTCTATCCATATGGCTGACACATCTGAAAAGCCTATTACAAGTGTCTCTCCTTTAGCTATATTTAAACTTTGTGATATAATGAAATAATCTATTTCTGTTTTATATATACTATATGCCCACAAATTATTATTCCAAATCTTTAAACTGCTGCATTTTATAACTTCAAAATTTGTTCTTAACATCATTTCCTCTTTTGTTCTTTTTTCCTCTCAAATCACAATTAAAATCTCCTGTTAATATTATATTCATATTAATTATTATATAATCCAAAACTTTATGAAATAAATTTTCCATTTCTTTACTCGTGACCTAGGCATACAATGCTATAATTCTATATATCTGATGATGCCATCTGGGATCTACAATAGTTAATTTTCCTATTATTGCCAGTGTTAAGTTCAATATTTTCATTGACTTTCTACAAAATACAACTGTGCCTGAAAATAGTTCTTTCCGAGGTTTCATATTCCATCTTCTCCTCAAAGTTTCTTTGTTTATAATCTCTCTTCTTGTCTCAAAATGGTATGGCAAGATGGCGGTTCTTTGTGTGGCAGTAGCCTTTCCAGCTCCCATTGTACAATTTTTTGTTTTTGTGGTATATCTCATGATTTGTTGAGATGGTGGTCCATTTTGGTCTTGAGTGTGTGGATGATTGCAATGGTGGTATTCATGGTGTCCATTGGTGTCCTCATTGAAATTTCTGCCTTTCTTTTCTGAAACATTGGGTGGTGGAAATTTGGGCCTGCAGTGGTGAGCTGATCTGGATATGGAGTGTGGGTAACAGAGCTGTGGGTTTTAAAGGTAGTGGATTTGTTTTTTTGGGTCTGTGATAACTGGACTGGACTTGGGATACAGTGGATGGTATCGGAGAATAGAACTAGTGACAGTAATGGTCTGGATGGTGAAGATTGAAGTAGGTTTATCTATCTGGTTGTGTCCATTCGGGTCTGCAGATAAGGACTAGGGCTTGGATGTTGCTGGTGATAATATAGCCATTTAGGCCTGCAGGTAGCGGCAGTTGTGAGGTCTGTGGTGTTGAAAGGATGGTTGGAAGAAAGGACTGGGTTTTATATGTTGCTGGTGATGGAGTAGGGAATGACGGTGGTGTAGAGAAGTGATTGCTGTAGCCCGTGGACTCATGCTCTGTTTTTGAAGCTTCTGTGCCTTCTGGCCCTTTGATTGGTTCATTTTCACTGTTGTTTATATATGTGTATTTTGGTTGTTCTTGTTTATATGTTGCTGTGTTCTGTTTTGTGCATGTGCTTGGAGGGACGAAATTTTGTTCATCTGTATACATGTGTATGGTTGAATGACAATAAAGTTACTTTTGACTTTTGAAAAATCATGCATCTTCCAATATTATTATGTCAGCATCACACTTACTACACCAATTTAGGATGCCTATTTTTCTACTTATATTTTTGTTACTATTTACATTTACAGAAAGCACTCTAAAGTTGTCATTATATCTATGTTCTAGCTCACCAGAAATTGTATAAATTTGAGGTATTGATCTCATTTGCTTTATCCATTTCCTTTATTTATCTCTTTTACACTTATCCCTTTAAACTTTTTTTCTGTCTCTTATACTTTTGTCAATAGACAGACATAGAGTTGCCATAACCAAATATAATTGCTCATTTCATTAGGGACCCAGGATTCTACCTCGTTTAGCATTTTACCAAAAGTTGACAAGAGCTAATTTGCATTATTAAGGTTGATGCTTAATCTTTCATAGAACTCTTTTATATCCTAAAACTCTTCCAGGTAAAGCTTTCTTCATATTGCCTGACATTCATTTACAGTGAGATTACAGAAATGCCTCATGTCAATGTAACTGCTTTACAGTATAACTCCGTATCTGTGATGATCAAAACTGGTTGTGAGAATACCTTTCAGGTTATTCTAGGTTCATCCTTTGCCAAATAAACAGTACTGATATCTTACACAAATATGGGGGGATGAATGGAATCCCATTTACTGCATATTGCAAGAGGTATAACAAACCACATGTGAAAATGGATCCATTAGAGACATTCTAATAAGATGTTTCTCACCACTGAAAAAATGATTTAACTTTCAGTAATATTTCATCATATGTCAGTTTAAGACAAGATTCCAAAGAGGCACTTATTTTCTCCCAGATATGTTAATTGATCAGACTCCCTTATGAAGAGATACTGTCTTAACATTTCCAGCTCTGGATCACAATGAATTTTAACTGCTTTTATTTTTGCTTTGTTCATTTTATATCCAGATACTTTACTGAAGCTCTTTAATTCATCAAAAATGACATCCAAGTCCCTATTTGGTCCTGACAAATTAACTATTAGGTCATCTCATAAAATGATAACATCAGTATTCATTGCTTCAAAATATAACATCTCCACCTCGCCAAAGTTAAACAGTAAAAAAAAAATCATCTTGCTCTTCCACTCTGTCACTCTGTTTCTGTCCAGTCCCTATACATTCACTTAAACAGCTTTTATTTTTACTATTATTGATTTACTCTAGTTGGTTCCCTCGTCTACTCAGAGGCTTGCCTGTTCTTAGCTTCAAAACAGTGCCTGTTTAAATTAATGAAAAGAATACCCAAAAGTTCAGCCAGATATACTGCTAGTACTACCTAGTTGCAGCAAAGAGAAAAATGCAGGACTGTGGCTGGGATTCAGAAAGAATCCCACCATGGGTGATAACCTCAATGATAATGGAAAATGTGATTCAGAGATATGTTTAGCACAGAGAGGAAATACAATTACCAGCTAATTTGCTTGTCTCTGAATCACATACTGTTATCACTAATGCTAATCAGAACTTTCCTATGGTAATCATCGTTGGTGGCCCATGCATCATGTTGGTACAAGCACCCCCTTCCCCATTTACTCTCCCACACTCACGGACATATTCAAGACCACACATCCACATGGACACATCCCTGCACCTTTTAATTCTCCCAGAGTGTACAGAATGCCCCTGATGTTCTTATTTTTCTCTGTTCCTTATAAATCACAGATGATTGCAATCAATAATGTCAGACATTAGAGTCTTACTTTTCTTATTATTTGGAAAATGCATTGCGATTCAAAATATGTTGCTCTATTATCTTTTTAAGTGGCTTAGTGTAATATTTAAAACCTTTCAATGGTGTTGTCCAGTATTGTTCCAGCTTTGTTCAGAAGTCTTGAGCACAGCTGTTGAGAGGTATGGGAGCACCACACACACAAACACACATGGCTACACTCCCTTACCTCTACAATGTCCCTGATTTTACAGAATATCCCTGAATTTGTCTCTTATAACTGCCCTTTCCTTCATAACTCACAGACCATTTCAGTTCGTCAATGATGATAGAGTTTCATACTTCTTGTTGGTCATAAATATGCTTTTATTAAATTTTTATGTCCCTTGAAGTAATATTTAAAGAGTGTCCCTGGTAACTAGTGTTTCTTCCACACTTCTTTTTGTTCAAAAAATGCTTCATGCTGCAAAACCTGTTGTTCTTTTAACTTTTTACAAAATTTAGAGAAATATTTAAAAGTACATGGTGTCTAGTCTAGTATTCAACCCCAGTATTACTGGTTTTGTTCATTAGTCTACGCATTAGAGGAATGGAAGCACCCCCCCATACACACACACTCTGCTTTGCCTGCCTGTGTTGAAGTGCAAGTTGGAAGTACTTCAGTTTAACTCCTCCTGTGTGTAGCCACTGAATTTGCCAAAACAGGTGTGTTTTCTCAAGACTTAAATCATGATCATCCTCCTCCCCCAGTTATGTATCTACATTTCTTAAGACAGTAAATAAATAAAATAAAATAAAGAAAGTCAAGACTGAGAGAAGATACCACCTTGGTACTATTAGGACTTTGCTGGTGAGCCCTAATATTGCTATGGAAATAAAATGTGATTCGGAGACATGAAAAAGTTGTATGAAACAAAAGCTTATTTGCAGCTCATTAGTATGTCTTTAAAGTGAACACTGGTTAGAAGTAACAAAGCTAGTGTTCCACCACCAACCCATGCAGTACTGTTGTAGGGGCACCTATAAACTCACACACACACACACACACACACACACACACACACACACACACACACACACACACACACACACACACACAGACACACACAGACACACACAGACACACACACACACACACAGACACACACACACACACACACACACAGACACACACACACACACACACACACACACACACACACACACACACACACACACACACACACACACACACACACACACACACACACACACACACACACACACACACACACACACACACACACGGGTCATTTGGTATATACCATCTTTGCTACCCAAACATAGTGTTAGAGTGATTCAAAGACAAGTTCAATCATGCTATTCCTTTCCTAGTGAAAGCTTGGGGAAAAACCTCTGGAAGGCAACATTTTCATGTGACTTTCTCCAGTGCAATCACTGTAGTGCTACAAGGTGGAGCATTCTTACAACTGCAGTGCTTCAGTGGTCTTTTACTCACTTCCGCATAATGCACTGAGCAAGTCTGCTGGAAACACGATTGTGCAGTATATATGTGTTTCTAAATCCAGGGATAAATGTTTTAACATTCAAACAGGGCTTGCAATGCCTATATAAAACATATTTTCTTTTCTCTTCTCTTTACAGTATTGGCAAGGTCCATTACTCTATATTTTAATAGCCAACTATTTCTCCTACATAATAAAAATCACATAACATATTGAAGACAAACAGTACAATTAAAATACTGATTTATCCCATAAGCTTACCTACAACAGATGCTACAAAATGCAGACTATTGGAAATCCATTTACAAGAACTACAAACAACAGATATTGTATATCCATCTCCCTTCTTCCTAAAAAGTAAAATCTTTTGACCCACTGCTTTCACTACAGAACTATTATTAGTCGATATTTTCAGTCACTGTTGAGACATTCTGAATAGCTTTATTATCTGCATTAAAACATAATCCCATCCTGGCCAAACCATTACCTTTCTTACAATTAGTCGTCACTTGATTCTTGTACTCTTAGTTGCTGTATCTGTCGGCTTTTCCCGGTTAGGGGCCGCCACGGCAGAACTACGGCCCGCTAATGATTTGCAGTAGATTTTTACGTACCGAGTTGCCAGCCCTGACGCACAACCTTCAACGAAGGTACACCCATTCACGCATGTCTCCACACAGAAGACGCTTTAGCTGAGAATCGAACAGGACAACGTCTTACTGTGAGGCGACAACGCTACCGCAGCACCACCACTGCAGTTGATTCTTGTACTCTTAGTACTCAGAGAAAACCTTTCCTTCCTTCCTTCCTACCTTCCTTCCTTCATCTCTTACTCAAAATCTGCCACCTTTTGGTTTGTGGTCTTCAAACCACATTCCATATTCCCAAAATGTGGCACTAAGATGTTTTACTTGTGCCTTAAAATATTTTATTCACTAGTCAACCTAGATAACCTTACATGCTGTCTCTTCATGGCATCATATGCTTGTAAAATGTAAATAACTATTGCTGGAGCATTCCTTTTTTTAAATCACATTTAAAAGTTTCTCACATTTCTTACAAACTACTACATTTAAAAACTACAAAATATCTTTGGACCATTTTGGAGTAAATCTCAAAAATCCAGTAGCACTAGTCATATAAAAAAATTCAAACAAGTTCCTCCTTTTTCCATTATCATCAAAATAATTATATGCTAGCATGTCCTTCATATAAACAGAATTCAATAAACATTTGTCTTCCCAATAACCATAATTATATTGAAAAAACTGAGTCCATAGCAGCCCTCATTGCCACTCCTGATTTCTATTTTTAGTACTTCTTTTGAAAAAATCAAGATAGTATCCAAAATTAATCCCAATAATTATATAAAATAAAGATAGTAACCAAAATGAATTCCAATAATTATATAACAACTTCATTCTTGTTACCTTCCAATAATTTAGTATATGCGAGTAAGAATTTGTTTACTTACTGCAAATAATGCACCCCTTCATCTTTAGGTATTTATGTAAAGGGGGCTAAATATCTAGAGTAAGAATCCAAAAATATCATTATTACTGCATGTCATAAATTCTTTAAACAAAA
This sequence comes from Protopterus annectens, assembly GCF_019279795.1. Classification (NCBI taxonomy): domain Eukaryota; kingdom Metazoa; phylum Chordata; order Ceratodontiformes; family Protopteridae; genus Protopterus; species Protopterus annectens. The sequence continues at coordinate 942,258,693 of NC_056747.1, forward strand.
TATAATGTACACCCTACCCCTGATGATAAATGAACTGACAGCAGATTTAATGTGTACCTACCAAAATACCTAACAGCTGTATTTTAGAATAGCTAAAAGAAACAATTGGATGAAAATAAGTACTATATAATTGCTTATTAATCTTTGGTATCCCAAAGAATGAGAGAATCTTCTTCTTCTTTTGGCTGCTCCCGTTAGGGGTCGCCACAGCAGATCAACTGTTTCCATTTCTTCCTGTCCTCTGCATCTTGCTCTGTCACACCAACCACCAGCATGTCCTCTCTCACTACATCCATAAACCTTATCTTAGGCCTTCCTCTTTTCCTGTTACCTGGCAGCTTCATCGTTAGCATCTTTTTCCCAATATACTCTGTATCCCTCCTCAGCACATGTCCAAACCAACGTAATCTTGCCTCTCTGGCTTTGTCTCCAAACCTTCCAACCTGGGCTGACCCTCTAATATACTTATTCCTAATCCTGTCCATCCTCATCACACCCAGCGCAAATCTTAACATCTTCAACTCTGCCATGTCAAGCTCTGACTCCTGCCTTTTTGTCAATGCCACTGTCTCCAAACCATATAACATAGCTGGTCTCACTACCCTCTTGTAGACCTTCCCTTTCACTCTTACTGGTACTCGTCTGTCACAAATCACTCCTGACACTCTTCTCCACCCACTCCATCCTGCCTGTACTCTCTTCTTCACCTGTCTTCCACACTCACCATTACTCTGAACTGTTGATCCCAAGTACTTAAACTCATTCACCTTCGCCACCTCTACTCCCTGCATCCTCACCATTCCAGTATCCTCCCTCTCATTCACACACATATATTCTCAGTCCTGCTGACCTTCATTCCTCTTCTCTCTAGAGCATATCTCCACCTCTCCAGGGTTTCCTCCACCTGTTCCCTACTCTCACTACAGATCACAATGTCATCTGCAAACATCATAGTCCATGGGGACTCCTGTCTGATCTTGTCTGTCAACCTGTCCATCATCATTGCAAATAAGAAAGAATGCTGCAAAGAATGAGAGAATAAGAGGTTTAAATACTTTACAAAATTCATACTTATCTGATAGTTTGCCTGCAGTAAATATTTCTGCTGACAGCTATTACAAGGTATCATGTCCATATCCATGTAATGATTCACATCATTAATAATTCGGTCATATGATTAACAACAGGAAAATGTAATGGTTTTCTAATATCAGCCTCATAAGCTTTTTCTGTATGTACAGTTATATGTAAAATAAAAGTTTACTAACTAGCCCTGTGATTCATTAACAATCGTACAGGTTTTGCACTAGAGCAACATGATGCAGGTCTGTTAGTGCGATGAGTAGCAGTGCTAATCAAATATGCATGCTGCTCATTGCACCTACACATTTGCAAGCACCTTTTCACAGCCAGCAAACGCAAACACAGAATGTAAACAAAACAGCTTGGTTATAGTTAAAGGTAAGATACTAGCAAGTGCTGTAGGTCAGAAATATTAAGGGCAAGTACAGTGAAAGAATACAGAAGGAGGGGAAGTGACATGGAAGAATTGTACACAGATAATAATTGTTTTATACTGCATAATTAAATAATATGGAAGGGGGGAAAACTAAGGCATACTCGTATACTGCAGGCAAATGTGCTGAAGTGTTAAAGAAGCTTTTTAACATAAATCCTGCAGTACTGATGTAATGATAATTAATATTAATGACAATACCGGACTTGTGCACATAAATAAAAAGGGACATGCTAACAAAGGATATAAAGCTGCAGTGTAAAAATGTGATATATGTGTTAATAAAATGATGAGTTGAGATAACAGCAAGAACAGAAGATATATTACAGGATGAATGCAAAGACTGCATTTATTGCATATGAGATGTATATACAGGGAATTTATGTATGATAGCCGACACCACCGCTGTATTCTCCACCTCAGCATATATACACAAAATGGACCTAATGATTGATTGTATTGTCAGGTACATCAGAAATGGACATGTTTTTGCAAAGAAATGTCAATGGCACCCATAGGAAAGGGAATTGTCGCCTACAGACATGTAATAGACAAGTGAGTATTGCATAGTCATGTAAATATTAAATGTTAATCTAATACACAACATACATAAGTGACAAATGACAACACAGATTGGATGATATGTCAAGATTTCAAGTTTTCCATTGCTGATTTGCAAACATCTCAGACATCGTTATACTGGACATGCTCACAAGGAGTTACAGGGAACAGTAATATAAAAGCAATTGAACAGCAGCAACACACAGGAAAGTGTTGTAACAGATGACCAATCACAGTTTCTGATGGACTGTCATGATCAGCATGCCATACATTAAGAAATGTTTATGGAATTCCTCATCTGCCATTAAGCTGCATAGTGTGATGCAAACAGCTGCAGTAATAAAGAAATGTCTGTATGAAGACATGCAATATGGAGCATAATTATTCCAAGAATAAGTAATGCCTGTGAGAAATGAATGACACAATAAACATTCACATCAGGTCATTTTCAAATACAAATCAGGACAGATATCATAGAGATGTATAACAGTCTTGGGCCCTAGAGAAATATGCATATCGGTCATGTCACAAAGAACACCCTGAAAGGCTTACAGCATTTTCCTAGCATAAGGGTATGGATGCCCTACCTTGTAAGACAAGGCCTGAAAAAGGTGGCCCTGTGAGTGTGCCATAACTATTGTCTGTGTGTAAGCCACTGCTGCCTGACAGACAGATGTTACCAGTTTCAAACCCCTGCCTATTATACTGGGCTCTCTCCAGACCTCTGTATTGACTGCATGTACCACATCAGATAGAAAAGGAGGCTGTCATGAATAACTGAATTTAATGTGTGGATTAAAAAAATGAGGTACGAATATAATATGATCAATTAGATTTAGTCACAATGCTGGTAAGAAGCCACACACATTACTGTCCATGCAACAGTCAGCAGTACAATGTCAATGCTTCTTAGACAAGGGAGCTGTTTTCATCTTTCCATCCCTAAAATATGACTGGTATTTTACTGCATATATAAAACACATTCTTAACACTCTCTCTAAACTAGCCCTCAGTGGGGATATTCACCCCAGCCCTGGTCCCTCCTTCAATACCCCGACCCAGAACCCTCTCCCAACAACCCCCCCAATCTCTCAAATCATAACCAACAAAAACCCAGCTGACCTCCTCGTCATGTCTCTAAACATCAGAAGCATCTGTAACAAAATCCAAGACCTCCATGCTAATGTAAACCTGTACTCCCCAGACATTCTCATTCTAACAGAAACCTGGCTCAAACCTCAAATCAAAACTGAGGAAATACTCCCACCTGGATATAACATCATCCACCAAGACAGACTGTCCAGGAAAGGTGGTGGTATAGCTCTACTATACAAAGTCCATCTAAATATCCAAAATATTAACAAATCAGCTCCCCAATATGGTAAGGAAGAAATCCTTTACACCACCCTCAAAATTAAAACAAAGAAATCAATTAACATCATAGGGTGCTATTTCCCATCAGGACAAAATATACTTCCCCTAGAAAACCTCCTAAGCTGGGCCAACCTCTCCCTACCCCAAAAAACTATCATCCTTGGAGACTTTAACATCAGCTGGCTATCATGTAATACTAACCACCCTGCCCTTCACCTAAATCTCCATGGGTTCTCACAATTAATACAATCCCCCACCTGAATCAAATAAAACACCAATAATCACACCACTCTTGACTGGATCCTAGTTAACAAAAATCCTCACAATTACCTAGCAGGTTGTCTACGTGACTGCCTCAGCAACCACTCCCCAACCATCCTACTAAGGCATCACAAAAACAACATCAACCCCATTACCCACAGGCAAATTCGAAACAAAACAAACTTCAACCCCCACTCCTTTTCCTCCAAACCATTAACTTGTCTCCACTAAAATACCTCAATGTAGACAAAGCCATCCATTTCTTTAACAGCACCTTTCTCAACATCCTCAATATCCATGCCCCCTAAGAAACACCAAAGTCAGAACTAAAAGCTCCCACTGGCTACAGAAAACCACTAGGGACCAAATGAAAACCAGGGACAAAGCTTGGGAACACTGGCGCCTAACAAAAAAAAACCTCCGATAGACAATACTTCCAGGAATTATGCAATAAGGTCAAAAAACAAATAAACATAGACAAAGCACTCTACTATCAGAACTCCCTAAACTCTCCCAACAACAACCCAAGACAATTTTGGTCTCTAATTACCTCTATATTCAGCCCAGGCAAAGTAAACAGCCCCCCGCCATCTACCACCCCTCCTCCTGCAGTATAGCAGAATCCTTCAACAAACATTTCACAAAACCATTCTATCTCTTACCAAACAACATTTCCCTACACCAGTTCCCCCATACAAAGCACCAATCCACCCACCCTGCCTACTCTTTCTCTCTAGTACCCATCTCTTTTATAAAAAAACTCCTGACAAAACTCAAACCCATCAGACTAGCAGCCAACAACCTCCCCACCAAATATCTAAAAATAGCTGCTGAAGTCCTACTATACCCTATTTCCATATCAATCAACTGCTCCATAGCAGAATCCCATGTACCAACCTTATGGAAAATATCCCACATCATTCCCCTCCATAAAGGTGGCCCCTCCACTGACCTCTCCAACTACCGCCCCATCGCCATCCCCTCTCAAAGATACAAGAAAAATGTGCCAACACTCAGGTCTCTAACTTCCTTCTAACCAATAATCTCCTCTTTAATACCCAACTTGGCTTAAGGCCATATCACAGCACTACCACTGTTCTGGTCTCCTTCACTAACACTATCCTTCATGACAGAAACAATGGTCTTTTTTCCTCAGCTGTATTTCCGGATCTATCTAAGGCCATCGACATAGTTTCACATGATCTACTACTCTCTACCCTTTCCAACCTCTCTTTCTCCAAACCAGTCACAAACTGGTTCCACAGCTACCTCCACAGCCGACAGCAATCAATTGTCTGGGAAAACAACCTCTCCCCTCATCTATCTGTTACCCTAGGTGTTCCCCAAGGATCTATCCTTGGCCCTCTTCTATTCTCCATCTTCACTAACAACCTGCACACTGCCACCAAACAAGCTTCTCTCATACAATACGCTGACAATTCCACCCGCATCTGCTCTGCCCCACCTTACTAAAACTCCAACAGATTACACAGGACTCATTCTCATCCATAGAAGGCTGGTTATCTCACTCCCAGCTCCTACTTAACCCCAAAAAAACCAAACTCTGCATCTTCCAAACATCTAAAACTACCTCAACCCCCCACCCCCACAATTCAATATATCTGCCAAAGACAATACCTCCATCTCTCCATCACTGCACACCAAACTACTCGGTGTGGAGATAGACAACAATCTTAAGTTCGATACCCACATATCTCTTACAGTACAAAAAGTACACAAAAGCTTGGTGCACTATATCGAAACAACCAATACCGCACCAAAACTGCTAGAATCTCTATTGCCAACTCCCAACTCATCACTACCTTACTTCATGCATCTCCCATATTTACTAATCTTAGACAATCAGAATTAAACAAACTAGAGTCATGCTACAACAAAACACAAAATTTGCCACCGGTGCTCCCTACCGCAGCCACCACTGTGTCTCCCTTAAACAACTAGATTGGCTTGAGCTCCCACAACTCCTTCACTTGAACCAGCTCTTCTTTGTCCACCAACTTGTAAACCACCCACACAAAATCCCATCACTACAAACACTTCTCCAACCCTACCACTCCACCAGACCACTACGGTCCAGCAACAAAAATCTCCTCCAAATCACCAAAGCCATAAATTCAGCAGGAGAAGCCCTTTTTTTCCTGAACCATATCCAAGCTCTGGAACAACATCCCCCATGCCATCACTACCCTAACTTTCAGCAGTCACTTCAGGACTGCACTTAAATCACACCTAAAGCTTCACTGGCTCTGTCCATGTCCAAATCCCAACTAAATCCACCTTCAATCTATTCTATTTTTTTATCTCTTTGCCTTTCTATTTAAAATTATGGCAGTCTCTATTGTTTAATTACAATTTGCTCCCAACGATAAATGTATCAAATGATATCACCTTACTACATGTTAATTAACCTTATTATTGAATGATTATTACTTTTGATTGTTTAACTTCAGTTTGAAAGATTTTTTACTGTTGTTGTATAACTTCCATGCATCAAATGTTATTACCTTACTATATGTGCGTCAACCTACTAACAAATGTTTCTACTCATGTAAAGTCTGTGGAGCTTTTTTCCCTGGGCCTCTGCTGAAAAAGGGCATGTGTCCAGTTGGAATTTCCCAGTAAACAAATATAAATAAATAATAAATAAATAAATAATCTTGTATTACACCCACTGTCCCAGAATTGAACCACAGTCTATATGTGTAGTTATACTGTACAAGCCAGTGCTCAATTCACATGCCACAGTAGCAGTCATAGCATGACATGCCCCAAATAACCAGTTCACTGCCATGCAATCACAACCTGTGATGATATATCATAGTCTAACATAATAATGGATAAGAATAAGTAGTTACAATGGTGTTTATGTAACTTCAATATATTTATATAACGTTGGCCTTTCAGGAAGTGAACAGCAACCTATGCGACTCTATCGACTAATGACGTGGATGAACCACAAGCACTACATGGACGTCTTACCACAACTGTGACACTCCAGCTATGCTGACTTATTACATCAGCTGTACGTGTTGTAAACAATCTTTTTGCGATAATAGGATTGGTAAATGGACACATTATCACTTTAGTAGATGCCATTCATACATTACAGTATAAGGCCAATCAGTGCTAACAGACACTGAATGTGGATGTTGAACACATGAGCATTTGACAACAGAAAATACATGATACTGTACAGGATGAATGCACCATTGTAGAAGTGTCACTAAAAAATGTGAGATATGTCAGTATGTGAAGGCATTAGTTCATGTTATTGCTGCAAGGGATGTGTGTACCTGTAATTACTGTAGTAAGTCAACAACACACAGAATGCCGTCTCATTCCCTTGGGCCAGAGGATAAAGCTACCTACATATCTTATGTAAAGAAAATGTAATCCCATGTCATCATTACTGTAAATAAAAGCATTGCTATGTGAGAAATTATCATAGCTTTTTGTAAGAAGAATCAACATCTATATGCGTGCACAGCAGATGTATTTGACAACAGTGTTAGTATCATGTACAGTCACAATAAGACTGACACAGTAATATACATAATATGAAGGTGATAGACACACTCACGGCTGGCATCAAACATCCCACATATGTAGTTACACAATGCAATGTACAAAGCACAATATCAGAGTCACGCAACACAAGAGAATACACACTCTAGCTGTGAGATACTGCAGTTATGGTAGCATTGTGTGGCCAAACAATTATTTTCCCCGGGGATGCTAGGATTTGCTAGTGTAACAGTGTGCCACTGTAAATCCATCTCATAAGTAGCACTGCTGTATTTGAACATCCTACATATCTATTTATAGATTCCATTGAATAGTGTACGACATGCAAGCTTCATAAGAAAAGTCTGACATTTAAAGTGGAACAGTTTACTTTAAAAAGAATGACCTTATCAGTGTGTTGCACCAGGGTAGAAGCAGGTAATATAATTTCGTAATTGTGTGCTTTTATTGCTGCCCCAGAAACCACTTGTCATTTGAAAAAATAAATATTGCATCACTTTCCATCTAAAAACATGAAATAGATATTTCACCCCACTTAACAAAGGTTTGCATCATTCCCTGTAAATATGTGAAATTTATATTTTTCAGTCTATGAGACTCTTATTGGAAACATTAATTTAGACAGCTATGAACACAGTATGGCCTAAAAAAGATGGTTTCTTGAAGTAATGTATAGAAAATAGTACTCAGTGGAGTACAAACAGTATGCCTAGCTACAACCTTGTGTTGTAAAGAAGTTGTGGGTGTGAAAGGTGAGCTTAGAGGATGGTTTAGTCATCAAGCAGTTTAAAACAATTATCTAGATTAGAAGTTGATTGAGTGCATGCTCACCTAAAAATAAATGCCCCGACTCAGAAATGCACACAAGTTCCCCACATTGAACACTTTACCTCCTGCCTATCTGGTTATACAATGTAGAAAGCATTGTATTAATTGCAAGTGCCATACGAAAGTTTGGCTTTTAAGGGGTGAGCATGCACTTTTGTTAGAATGACCTCATCAATGTGTTTCAGAGATGATGTTTCAGTAAAAAAGTGAGATAAGGGAGCTGTGTGCACATTTAAATGCATTTTCTTCAGGGGAAGTCAATACAACACCCAACATTATACACAACAGACATACACACTCATTTCCCATTTTGAGCATCAAACCTCATACCCATCTAGTTACACAGTCTAGAGAGCACTGTATTAGCTGCAAGAACCGCAAGAGAAATCTAACTCTTAAGGGGAGGATGTGCACTTTTATCATGATAACCTCATCAGTATGTTTCAGAGATGGTGTTTCTTTAAAAGTGGGAAAAGGGAGCTGGGTGAAGAGTTAAATTTATTCGTCTAAGGAGAAGTAGATACAGCATTAAGCATTAGACACATTCATACAAGTTTTATGGTTTGGGCATTGAACCTCCTACCTATCTAGTTACACAGTCTAAAGACCACAGTTTTAGCTGCAAGTGCCACATGAGCAGTCTGACACTGAAGGGCAGAGAGTGCACTTTTGTCAGGATGTCATCAATATGTTTCATAGAGGATGTTTCAGTAAAAAGTAGGATAAGGGAGTTGTGTGAAGAGTTATGTTTATTCTTCTCAGTGGAAGTGAATACAACACCAAACATTATACATACACTCTCACACACACAGGCACACACACTCAGTGAGCATCAAACAGATCTAGAGATCACTGTATTATTCACAAGCACCACAGGAGAAGACTGACATTAACAATCTGAAATAAGACATTTGAACTTCTTGAAAGTGTACTGTTTGGAACAGATGGTACTGCACATCATAGGTTGTGCAACAAATGCATATGTGTATATAGGACAATAGAACATCTCTCTGATTGTCAGATGTAATTACATATTCCTCTACTAAAATTTAGATACTGCCATTCACTTACAGTGTCTTATTGTGAGGGACATTCACGTATTTCACATTATGCATTGCCATAGACATTTGTTGTTGTATACCAGTGGATTATCAATGAAACTTTCCTGCAACTTCATGTTGGGATGACTGCACACTTGTATTGTCTCATACTTGCACTATCTGTATTGCCAAGACAAACATGTAAGTCATACACAGGGCAGTACACTGCAGAATTACAGTAATGAGTTTTGTGTGAATAGGTTAACCAATTTTGTATTATATTTGCAAGTGCAAACACTGTAGAACAGACATACATTAAATGTATTTATTTATTTAACATTTTTTACCAGGATAGTCCGACTGGACTACAGGTGTCCATTTTCAGTGGAGTCCTGGAGAGAAAAGCTCCTGAAGTAATTTAGCAAAAAGCAGTTAAAGTTTAACAGTAGTTTAAAAAAGTTTAACAGTGGTCTAAAAAGATTAACAATAGTTAAAAAAAAGTTTAACAATAGTTAAAAAAATAATTCCAGTATATTTGTACATGAGTTCAAGTACAGAATACATGCAATTGACTTAATAGTAGTGAAAGTTTGCTACATATTTATACTATGTATAAATCTGCCTAGGTAGAGTATACGTTAGTGTAGTAGTATTTCTCTGGACCACCTGTGGTTTGTAGGCTAGGTAAAGTGGCTCAGGGTGTGTTGTTACAATTACATATATGTTTTTATATAGGTGTGATTTAAGGAGTTTCTTAAATGTGGTAGTGTGGCTTTGTAGCCTGAGGTCTGGGGGTAGTGTGTTCCATATTTTTAAAACTTCGTAGGGAATGCAGATTCCCCTGAGATGTTTTTACATGGAATTACTTCAATTAAGGCTGTGTTACTGGATCATAGTTCCCTGTTGGTGTTATGGAAGTTTAAGATGCCTGTTAGGGCAGGGGTTTTTACTGGGTGATACAGTAATTGATGGATAAAGTTGAGTTGGTGATAGTGAAGTAAGTTTTGAAATTCTAGCCAGTGCAGTTTATGTAGGGATTGGCAGTGGTGGGGGCATGATTTAGCATTGGTTGCAAACCTAGCTATTTTGTTGTAGCATGTTGAGAGTTTGTGCAGGTCAGTTTTATTTAGATTTGTTAGTACTGAAGATGCATAAAGTAGGGTTGATAAGAGATGAGTTTTGGCTATGGTCCTTCTGGATTCAGAGGTTAAGTAATTGCTGCTGTGATAGAGGCAACCTAGCTTTTTGTGGACTTTGGATATGGTTAGGGATATGTGTTTATTGTATTTAAGTTGGGAATCAATTGTAAGACCTAGTAGTTTGGCCAGGAGTTATGAGTGTCTTATTGGCAGATAGAATGGAGGAGGTGGGGTCTATAGTCTTTGTTAGGTGGAACAGCATTAGCTGTGGGTTTTTTGGGGGTTTATTATTAGCTGAGAATTGTTTAGCCAGTTTTCTATTTCTAAAAAGGATTCTTGGGCTTGGGATTGTAGCAGTTGGATGTTGGGTGCAGAGCAGATAAAGGTCGTGTCATCTGAGTATTGGACTATATCGACTTTTATGTTTGCTAAGTGGAGTTAGTTTGTAAAGATATTGAAGAGAAGGGGCCAAGTATAGAGCCTTGACATACACCACATTTGACTGTGAGAGAGGGGATAGGAAGTTGAGCCATTTGACAGATTGAGAGCAGTTATCTAAGTAGCTACTAAACCATTGTAATGTATGATTATCAAGGTTGAATTTGGAGAGAGAGGATAGGAGTTTATTGTGGGAAACTGTGTCAAATGCTTTGGATAGATTTAGGAAGGTGGCAGAGACAAGTTTTCCTTGGTTTTTGTATAAGTTTATGGTATTTGTGAAGTTAATTAGGGTGGTGGTGTGTTATGGCCAGGTCGAAATCTGTACTGAGTTGTAGCGAGTAGGTTGTTGGAGAGTAGGTTAGAGAGGATTTTTAATAGGGGTGAAAGGATTGCGATGGGGTGGTAGTTTGAGAGGTCAGTGGAGGGGCCGCCTTTGTGAAAAGAGATGATATATGAGGTTTTCCACAAGGAAAGAATGTATTGTTCATTAGTGGATCTATTTATTAGTATTGTGATTGGGTATGTGATGGCCCTAAATGCAAGTTGGAGGTATTTGGCTGGGAGGTTGTCAACAGTGAGGGTAGTTGGCTTGAGTTTAGATAGGAGTTTTTGGATGGTTGATACAGATACTGGATTGAGTGAAAAGGGGGTGGTAATTGATTGGGCTTTGGTGGTTGGTGGTGGGGTGGTGGAGTTTGTATTATTTATGAGTGTCTCACCCAAACAAATAACTGGACCCAGAAACATGGCCTCAAGCTGAATACAAAAAATGCATCATCGTCCCCTTTGTGGAGAGAGATGTCCCCACAAATAATCACATTAATAACAAGATTCTAAGCACGCAGTCAGTTGTGAAGATTTGGGCACCCAGATTGATAGCAGTCTGACATTTGACCACCATGTTGCTTCCATTGCATGGAAAGCTTTCTACATGGCCCACCTCATAAGTAAGGGTATCTCATGCAGTGTCAAGGAGGTCATAATCTTCCCTTATAAGACCCATTATTGAGTACAACACCCCATCGGCATGTACCTCACAAAGCACATGCAACAGCTGGAGAGACAACAGAGGTTCCTCACCAGGAAAATCCAGGGCCTCAAAAATATACCATACACAGATAGGCTAAAACCCTATGCTTCTACTCTGTTTCATACAGACTCCTCAGAAGTGATCTCTGTCTGGCATACTAGGTGATCTTGGACCCCGCCTTGATGGGTCTGCTACATATCCGCAAGTCAAGCTCCACTCGAGTAATCCACACACATGGCCTCAACCTGGCCAGTGACATCAATAGGACTTGCTGGCAGGATAGATGTGTGTCCCAGAGACTCCCCAATCTATGGAATAGACTCCCTCTACACATCATGAATTAGCAGAACTCCATGTTGTTCTGTGCCAACTTTCACACAAAGATCTGTGCATGACAGGCTTCATAATAGGGAGCAGACACATTAATATAGCATCAGAATAATGATGTGTTTAGGAAAGGTGTAGACAACATTTACAGCTGCAGGAGTTAGACAAAATATTCTGAAGCATTTCTTCATCAATCTGTATTCAGACCTTTAGAGCACTGCAAGAAAAACCTTTATAACTGAATATTATCTAAGCACACTATTTAGGAAGTCATACTTCTGAAAGTTAACATTTAACATTAGATTTCAGCAAACATGAATGTACACATTCATCTTCATTATCCTATTGATCACTGTTATCTATACATCCAACTGTTCAGATTTTTAAAAAGTACATTTAACTTAATGCACATAGTTAAACACACTGGTGCAAAGCATGGCAGAGTAGTGTGACTGAAGGCAATAAAAGCAAAGGTATTGCCATACGCTGTGTACTTGCATTTAACCTTATTTATATTTGTTGTCCAGTGTCAGAAATTGCACAAATGTAGAGATGGAAGAATAATTATACGGAAGGAAAAAGTTACATTGACAGGGAGAGATGGCTTATGACAGAAAAAAGGTCATGATAGATCATAACATTTAGCCAACAGGCAGACAGCAAATAGTGTACAAAAATAGTAACACTTAGATAATGGCTGGATTAGAGCCCTTGAAAAAATTCTGTATATATATGTGAGCATTATGTCATGACACTACAAAGGTATGACTACTTCACAACATTTAAATAACACAACTAAAGCGCAGTGACAAGTTACTTAAGCAGAAGGGGTGAACAGAGAGAGAGAGAGAGAGAGAGAGAGAGAGAGAAGCAGAGTGGAAGAACAACAATATTTTTGTGGGACATGAACATCTGTATGGTGTGTTACTCTTACTTACTAAATCTTCATTAATCTGTCATGCTCTGTACAATAAAATGATTGCTATAGGGAGAAATAAGCAGTAAGAGAGTGCTACAAACATGAAAACATAAACAGGATAAGGTTGGCTTACCAATTTTCCCTGTTGCTGCTGCAGTGTTCTGGCAAAAGATGTATCGATGCACTCTTCAAATGATAAGTTAATGAAATGCTGTACATTTAGAGAAATACAGATGTTTGAAGTTTTATATATATATATATATATATATATATATATATATATATATATATATATATATAATATGGAATGTCAATAATTAATACATTGCTCTACAATTATAATTGAACCCATGACACTATGAAAACATCATACTATAGAAAGGGCATTTATCTCAGCAAGCCACATGGGAACTCCTACTTCATTATATCCAACAGTCTAAGAACTGCTACAGTAACTGTTTCACAGTAGTCACTTTAGTTTGCCTTTACTCTGTATTCTCAGAGCACAGCAGATTTAAGCAAATCTGAATGAAAGTAACCTGACTACTACAGATTACACTTAAATCATCAGTTTCTGCAGTGAGAAGTTATAGCCATTCACTGTCACTCAGCATTGCTGTGCTATCTCAAGCTCCATGCAAATGCCAAGGACATAAAGTGGAGTCTTTTTCATGGGCCATTTTTGGCTATGTGTGCTATGAATGAATCTATTTTTTGACCAGATTAAACATGTGAAAAAGGGGTGGATGGGACAGTGATGAAAATGGGTCTGGCAAGCCGAGGGTAGGACACAGGGGGAAGAATATGGAATATGCAGGAGAGTGGTGGATGAGCACCATTGCTATCCACTTCTTCGCAACATAGATATACAATTGTACACACAGTTTCAAGACTTTGGAGAGCTGCCACACCAGTGATGGGTTTCAAACAACAAAATACCAGTGTGTGACTAATTGGACCAAATCAAGTGTGTAAATACGACACATAGGCAAAGTGGAAAGCTATGTATGAAGCTTATTTTTTGGTGGGACAGATAAGACATTTTGTGGGAGGGTGAAAGAGGAATGTAGGGTAAGATGTTTAGGAATGAGAGGGTCAGGTTACTTTAGTCAAATTCACCTCGTGAAAAATGATTGGAAATGGTTTTAAAATTTGTATAATCTAAAATGTTTTAAGATGTTTTTCTCATAAATTGCTGTCTTTTTGATATTTAAATACTGTGTTTTTAGAGAATTAAGGAGTGTGTATAACATTTTTATAAGGTTTTTAAATATACCATGGATTTTGAATGTTTAACATGATGCACTATTACTTTAAGACTTTTCAGTAGCTTAATTTTATGAATGAAAGGAAGATTATTTAATTAACTTGTAAAAGAACTGAGTCAGGGGATGTGGAGACAACACTAAGAGGTTGTGAATTCAAAGTGCTGGGTGTTTGTACTGCCATCTATGGAGGTATGGCGAGGTGAACTACAGTGGCCAGTCTATCTCTCTGTGCTGCTGGTCATTTATTATTCATCATCAAGCTATGTTAACAGCATATTGTTAAAACATTATAGCCCCCCCAAAAAAAAAATAAAAATAAAAATAGAGAGAGAAGGGGTTGGGGAGACAAACAAAGAGATAATTAGGTACATGGCATGTTGCAGTACTGTATTTTTTCAATAAACTTTGGCAATACATGAACAATTATGGTAATTTACTATTGTATACCTTTGCCACATCCATACATGATGCAATCATATTAATGTGTCATAAAATAAAGAAATCTCACTGCTATTAAAACAAAAGGTTATAGCTCAGTGTTCTAGTAGCAGTCAGGCCAACACAAGACCATGTATAAACAGATGAATAGTCTGAACCACCAAATAATGATAAATCGAGATTTATTCCACAAAATCTAGCATAAAATACTGATCACATAAGTACTGGTCAAGTGCTTTCATCCTTCAAATCTGGGACTTCTTCAGAATCATGTACCAGAACAAATAGCACCTACTTATATGGAACTCTGTTCTATTATCAGTTAATTAAATAATCTGCCTCTCATTTATAAAATTAAGCTACCAAAATGTCTTAAAGAAATAGTGCATGTTAAATATTCACAGTCTACAGTATATTTAAATACCTTATAAAATGTTACACACACTCCTTAATTCACCTTTCCTCTAGGTGAATAACAAAGAAAATGCTGTTAGTTTATATAGCTATATGTCAGCAATGTGAGCATTATTATATAGGTAAAACAGAGAGACAACTGAGGAATCAGATATATGAACACCTGTACACTGTTTCAAAAGGTAATGTCAATAATGCACTATTCAAGCACTCTCAGAACTGTCAAGAATTCACTAGATTTAAATTTGGAATTTTAGATATTACACCTAGGAATCCAAGAGGGTTGGTGGGAACGTGATTCAGAAGGGAGAGAATTATTTTGGCAAATTAAACTCAATGATACAGTTTTACCAGGACTTAATGAGAATTTATCTATTCTCCTCATTCTCAATTTGAGAGCACAACAATTGTCGAAACTTTTATGAAGCAAACGTTTTCATTTTTATTCAACTAGAGGAAATATAGTTGGAAAGGTGGGCTGAAATGTGTTAAGAAACTGGATATTTTAGTCTAATTCACCTCACTAAAAATTATTAAAAATTGTTTTAAAATGTGTATAATTTAAAACATTTTAAGATGTTCTTCTTATAAAATGCTGTATTTTTGATGTTTAAATAGTGTATTTTTAGAGAATTAAAGAGTGTGTATAATATTTTTATAAGTTTTTTAAATATAATGTGGATCTTGAATGTTTGACATGATGCACTATTACTCTGACATTTCAGTAGCTTAATTTTATGAATGAGAGGCAGATTATTTAATTAACTTGTAATAGAACTGAGTTCCATATAAGTAGGGGCTATTTGTTCTGGTACATCATTCTGAAGAAGTCCCAAATTTGAGGGATGAAAGCGCTTGACCAATACTTATGTGGCCAATATTCTATGTCAGATTTTGTGGAATAAATCACTGTTTATCAATTTGGTGGTTCAGACTGTTCATCTGCTTTGTCTTGTGTTGGGCTGACTGCTACTAGTACACTGAGCTATAACCTTTTGTTTTAATAGTTTAGGGTTTGGTTACACTGGGTCTGCTGTTGGTTTTGGTGATTTGAAATCTCACACTATGACAAAACAAATAGCAGCTTTTGTTTCCATATGATGGATAGGAAATATGCATTCAACCGTAATAATTCCAATTACCATAATTGGATTCTTCCTGACATATTATTGCTGTTAATATTTTATAGGTTGATATACAGTAATAAAAGTAATTGCTGCTTCTGGATATTGAACTCACACAGATAATATGGTGTTCTCATTGCCTCATCCAGGCAGCAAGAGTTATTGCGGAAGGCATGCATACTTGAGATGACGGTTGAGGTATGTCATCTCAAGGTGGTAGTGACTGAGGGAAATATCTGGCTTGAATTTGGACCTGATTCATACTTACTCAGTGCCTGTTTGAGGTGAGTTGATCTCTCCTGATGCACCTCACAGTTTGCAACTATTTTATTCAGTAGCTGTACAGTACAAAAAGAAAAGAAATAGATATGACAGCATAATGAATGCCTATGCTGCCTGGTTAGATAATTAGTACCATATCATAGAGGGGTGATCACAGTCCTACATTCAGCCTTCCATCAGCTTAGGAGGTCATGCTTGTGGTTCTTAAGATCACTATTGTGGTGACAACATTGTTCTTCAGTGTATGGAATGCCATTTGTAATGGAGACAGCCTTGGCTAAGCTATTCCAAGCCGCAGACTTACACTGAGACTTAGTATAATCCTCCTGCAGTACCCTACTGCTGTAGTACTTCATGAGGAGTTTCACAAATATCCTCAACTTCACAACACCCCACCTTTGTGCCCTAAATATAGCACCATTCTCTCCCTTACCAGCCATGTCTGCAAAAGTCAAGCACCCAATTCAGATCTTGTTGGTAATTGGTTGTGGGCAAAGACGCACAGCCTTGCCAACTGCATTTGCACAATTGAAAGCAGATGGATTTCTTGGCAGACACATTGTGTATTTTTATATGCAATTATGTGTTTCTGTTTTGTGCTTCATCTCATATAAGGATATGGCACCCAAGAAGAAATCTGTACCACGAAAGTCACCATACTGATACAGAAAATGAGGTCATTATCCAGGTCTTACTAAGGAGCTTTTCTTTTAGTGAGGGGTAGAATTGACCAATCTGCTCAAGACAGGATATGGCAACAGGTAGTTGACAATATTAATGCTGTCAGAGGGCATGGGAGAACCTACTCCCAGATATGGCACCAGGCAAGTGATGTGATAAACTCTGTCCATTGTAGTGTGGCTGCAAATGCCCAGAAACAGGTGGCTGCAGTGTGTAGTCCTACTACTGAACCAGCACTAACTGAAACAGAGGAGTCCCTGTCCATTGTCACAGATCCAGATAGTTCAGGAGAAGGTCCCCACAGAATCCCTGATGTTGGTGCAGACGTGGATGACACACCCAGAATGTCACAAGCAGACCTTTCAGGTTTGCAAAATGCAAATGTCATCATTATAGCTATATATAAGCATATCTTAGATATCTGCTATATATAGAGTAAGCGATAACTGTGAGTTGGATGACACAGTCATGGAGAAATTTTTGTAGAAGAACATTTTTAATCTGTACTTGGGAAGGAGACTGATTATCAGTTAAAGCGTCTTCTGTGTGGTGACATGTGTGAATGGTGTTCCTTCGTTGAAGGCTGTGTGTTAGGCCCAGCAAGCCAGCACGTAAAACTCTACTGCCAATCATTAGTGGACCGGAGTTCCGCTGTGGCGACCCCTAACCGGGAAAAGCCGAAAGACACAAACAAACTTGGGAAGGAGATTGTTCTCTTTTTCCTGTTTTATTGTGATGTTTATCAGCCTTCTTTCCTTTACCTTCCTTACATACATGCACTTCTGGATTGCAGGCTGCCAGCTCACCTGCACATGGTATGCACACATTTGTTTATGGATATTACTATCTATAAGGTAGATTCAGGTCTATACAAAGTTAAACCTTGTGTTGCTTTAGCATCTATTAGAGTTTAACATACTATTCGTATAAGAAAAATACGTGATTAATTTTCTTTTTTTTTCGTTTTTCTTTTTGTTGTGTTTATTGCTGTTACCATAGGTGATCCTGAAAGTGGTACTGTGGAACTCCTACCAACTGATGTCAGAGTATTGGTGGTCTTTGATGATGATAGTGGTGATGAAGAGCGACATTCTGAGGGTGCAGAGGGTCTGTCTGATACTGAGGTTGTAACTCCCACATTCCCTGTCCATATTTTAGAAATAGTCAGTATGTCTACATATACCCATAACACGGAGACCTCTGATATAGGACAGATTGAGAGTGACACTTTTGATCAAGGTAGCATGATTATTCTGTTTTCAGAGCTGGTTGCTTCTCCCATTAGCTACCATGAGGCCATGGTGCCACACAGGGGAGTTGAAAGGGCTGCTCAGATGAGGCCTGCTGTGCACTATCTGCCTGATACTTGTGTATCATTAGGTGCCACTAGAAGTATGTGTAGGGCCAAAGCAGAGGCATAAGCATATTTCACCAGGGCCTCAGTAGAGACAGTGTGACTACTAAATGTCATGCATTATGACATGAGTGACTCCCTGAGCTGTGCGGGCAACTCCTTGGACAGGTTGAATAACACACTGGATCAGGCAGTATTTGTGATGAAATGTCTGTTGGGAGAGGGCAGGCCTTCATGTGACCTAACATTCTCTACATCTTCTGGTACTAGCAGAAGTGGCGGTACAAGATCCCACTCCCATAGTGACACTACACCACTGCTCCATCAGTGATTGCAGTGTCCACACCCAGATGTGGTACACCACAGAGCCATGGTCCTGGATGTAGTCATGAGGAGAGCTCACCCAGCAGATATCAATCACATTCTAGTAGCACCTCGATGTCTGACTAGAGCTATGGAAGTAGCAATGCAACTCCTGGTAGAGGTGGTTTTCATGGCTGGGGGAGATGCTGAATGGATTACTCTACCATGCATGGCTCACACCTGTCCAAGATGCCAGGACATAGTGCTAGCACAGAGCTTGATTGTGTTCAAACAGACACAAACACACACACACAGACACACACACACACACACACACACACACACACACACACACACACACACACACACACACACACACACACACACACACACACACTAAAACAAAATCACTTGCCTATACCACCTCATATGCATGCTACCTATCTAAACAGTACTGTTGAGTGCAACACATCTCTTATTACTGGCCCTGAACACTGTATACTGTGACAGCTACATGTGTTTCGTACTTGAACACATTCAGATCTTTTGTGTCAGCCTTGCTGTTCTACTCCCACCTTGTGCAAATGATGATGACTGTGCCTGCCCTTTGCACATGTCTTTGTGACATAGGGTTGCATATATGCCTGATGCACACAGTGGATGGTTACTGCTTACTTATTCAGATGCTTGCACTTATCAATATGTACTGCAGAAGAAATGTTGTAGATTTCTTGTTCCTACTCATTTGTGAATAATTGCTTCAATAATTGCTGAACTGCATTATATTTCAGTTAGTATTGTCATAGAAGTCAAAGCATTAGATGCTTTAGTCTTGCTTCTTGGTATAATTGTGCAAATGAGGGTATAATTGGCCTGTTCCATGTATTATAGATTGTGGTCAATTGAAATGATTGATGCCCACTATTGTTTCTGATACATAACTGTATATTGCAAAAATCTGACAGAGGAGATATTACTGATATAACTGTACACCTCAAATGATCTATTTAGTGGCACATGCATATTTCCATACGAGAGTAATCAGTTATTTTTTTTTACAGGTTCTACACTTACCTTGTCATTACTGCAGGTACAAATGTGTCCTTGGGGGATGCCCCTTCCTGATGCTATCAGCCATTACATGGTTAAAGATTGTGGAGTCTGACAGGCATCAGTTTTCCTGTTTGCATGCATTCATCTGCAAGCACCATTTGCAGCTGGTGCTTCTGTCTCAGACCACTAATCTGTACCTACTGCTTCTGCTATCCCTGCCTGTGGTCCTTGAAACTGTGGTCCTGCCCCTTGCTGTCCTTGTATAAGGTGTTTTCTGAGAATTATATTGTGTAACATGGCAGAGACTGCACATTTTTTGGCAGAGGTTCCTGGGTCATACAGCAGTGCACCTCCTGATGTGTCTAGACACTGGAACCTTGATTTAAGAAAACCAAATACACATTCTGTGATATTCATAGTTTTTGCATGGGCCTCATTGTAACCTTCCTTGGTGGGGTTGCATGGGTTTCCTATGGGTGTCATGAGCCAGGGCTCCAGTGCATAATCTATATCCCCCACTAGATGCCCTTGAGGAGTGCCACCCCTAACAAATCTAGTTTACAGCTCACAAGTGTGCCATATGTGTGAGTCGTGGAAGCTGCCTGAGGTACCTGTACAGACACTGTAGATGATCCCTTGGGCATTACAGACAACCTGACAGATTATAGATTGGAACCTTTTCTGTTTATAAACCTCTTTTCCTGGTCACTGACTGGGGCTTTTATTTCGGGTCTACATTACATTATCAAAGTTTCAAAACTTCAAATCTGATATGGTCGACACCATATAATCAAAGTCTTGAAACATTGAAAATATAATAAAACACAACGACCTACAAAAACAAACTATTTAAATGTTCTAAGCAGAGGGGCATGCCCCCCTGCACCCTCACACCCCCTCACTACTTAAAAATTCCAACTCCGAGATCGCACTACAGTGCAGAAAAGGGAAATCTTCCCTTTCCGTGCTGTACGGAGATCTCCGTTAAAAGATTCAAAGTTTCAAGACTTCGATCATATGGTGTCAACCATATCAGATTTGACATGTTGAAACTTCGATCTTCTGATATAGACCATTTTATTTCTATGTGTGTGCAATCTATGGCACCCAACACTTCAGGGAAGTGTGCTACTGCATAGATTTCATGTGTGGTTCTTGTCCTCTTCTGTAGGCTGCATGGGAAAAAGATGTGATTCCTTGCATATAATAGCATTGTATTTAAAAAGTGATGTAAAATTTAGAGGGTGATCCTTGTGATACCCCTAATATATCCCCTGTGTGTCTCTGTAAGGTACTGGTAGGTAGTATATGTAATGCTACACATATCTTTGTTTCCACTGGGATGGGTTCTCCACAATTTTCCTGGGGCCTGTGGTGGGGGTGGCAGAGGTTGCATATTTCCTCCAGTTTTTGTCTGTCCACCCTGTATCTCTGAACAATTTCTGTGTAATACAGTCTATGATAAGTCAAACAGCTGCCTTTTTTTTTGCCCGAGGTCTGGCAGCAGCAACAGCACCCTGATTTAAAGCCTGTTGCACATACAGCATACTAATAACAGCAGCAACCCCTAACGTGTTTTTTTCTAAGTGTAATTGTGTCCATATTCCAAAGAGTTGTTGTGTACAAGGTAAAAGGCTACACTGAGTGTACACAATTGCTTTTTGTCTTTCTGAACAACTCCGCCATGTTGGATTGGTTTATTAGCGTCTACTTTGGCTCTTTATGCTTTCATTAACATATTCTGCCATTTCCCTTTGTTTGGTGGCACTACACATCGTTTAGAGCCATTTAATGAATACCAAATAGCATGCTATCTTGTAGCTGTCAATAAATCCAACCCCTAGGTTTTTATTACAAAATTAATACTTGAATTAGAAAACAAACATGCTTCAGTTCAAATCTTAATATTTAAATCATTAGCATAATTTTCAAGTATTTACTCATTTCAGCTAAATGAATGGATTGATAAAAGACTTTGATAGGCAATATATCAGGGTATAAAGAGCTTATAAGACTATTGTTACGGTGTTAGCTGAAATGTTTACTTCAACCGAACTGTTTGATGACATGCATGAATTTTGTAAAGTGTTTAAACAAATCATTTCCTCATTCTTTGGAATACCAATGTTCATAAAGGATTAGATAGTATTTCATTTCATTCAATTGTTTCTGCTAGCTATTCTAAAACAAACCTGTAATTATTTTGGTAGATATAATGGCCAGAATTCATAAAGGTACCATGATTTAGTTTTTTAAATTCAGAGACAGCCCTACCATTGAGTGGCCACGGTGGTGCAGTGATTAGCATTGTCGCCTCACAGCAAGAGGTTCTCCGGTTCAATTCTCAGCTGGGGCACCTTCTGTGTGAAGTCTGCATGTCCTCCCTGTGGTTGCGTGGATTTCCTCTGGGTGCTCCGGTTTCCTCCCACATCCCAAAGACATGCTGTAGGTGGATTGGACACTCTAAATTGTCCCTAGGCATGAATGCGTACATGTGTGTGCTTCCTGTGGAAGGTTGGGTGCCGGGCTGGCAACTCGACACCGTAAAACTCCACTGCCTATCATGAGCGGACAGGTGATCCACTGTGGCGACCCCTAACTGGGAAAAGCCTAAAGAAGAAGAAGAGACAGCCCTACCATGGTGAGGCATGATGCTCTAACATGAAGATGTGTAACATTTCACAGGCTGGCTCTGTAGCTGTGCTGTATGCAAATTAGTTGCTCAGGGGGAGAGGCATATGCTAATTAGCCATATAACCCCCCCCCAACTGCCTCCAGGAAGGCATCTTCAAGCTGAGTGCTTCAGGAAATTTCTCAGTCATGTAAATTAGCATGGTTCCCCTCAACCACATTGCCGTAGTGAATGTGACCTGTTCAGTCATCACTGATAAAGTAAGTACTGGAAAATTTAGTAGCATAATAGGGAAGGTTCAAGATGTTTGTGAGTGAGTGTATCAGGGCTGGCCTTAGCCGAAATGGCGCCCCAGGCGAAGTAGTGCTCAGGTCCCCCTTAAGCTCCACCCACACCACACTCATGAAACACCCCTATTTGAGCCACGCCCACTGGGTCATTCCCCAATAAAGCCACTCCAGTCATTTCCTTAAATTATTTAAATGCATAGGAAGAAAAAGATACCTTGTAATGTAGTTATACTGCAGCTACCTTTGCATATGTATTTTCTGTTTGAACTACAAGAGCCAGATCATGGTCAAATAGGGTTCTAGGAAGGGTACTAGACCACCACCCCAGAGTAGCCCCTCCTGCAGCAACCTCCAGCAGCAGCCCCCTCCTCAGCCATTCCAGTGTTCCATTATTTGGTTATCTCACCACTTACCATGCATATGTTCTATTATTTGCTTCTACAATGATTACAGATATTGAAACAAAATAGCACACAGATAGCCACTTGCTAAACAAATAATACAGTCTCACAATGAAAACAGACTTAGCATGAGCAGTAAACTTGTCTGCCCTTGAAACTCTCATTCATTGAAATGGCAAAACTCACATTCATTGAAACAGCATGAAAACCCACATTCATAGAAATGCATCTGGTTGATGAAGCCTTAAGTTTACTTTTGGGCTGTTTTCAAAACAGACTCCTTGCACACATTTTTTTAGGGACATGCATACATGTATTTATTCTTTAATTCACGTTCCTGATTGTATTGAATTATATTCCTTGTATAATACAGCACCACTTGTTAGAATATGTTTTAAATTTGTAGTTTTAAACATTCTTTTAATAAGCAATGAGACAAACTTTATGAGCCAAACACTACCCATTTCAAAATATTTCAACAATAAAAGGCCACTCAAGACTTCTGTCATTACAATCCACCAACATTACTGCACACGCACAATCTCTGCAGAAGTAATATCCTCTGAATTCCACATTAAAGAAATCTGTAACTGATGAAGAGGTTACTACTGGCAAACAACTTTACATATCAATGGTATCTACAAATTCAGTGCCTGCTGCCCTTGAACAATTAATGGCCTATATTACAATAAAAATTTGGTAAATTGGTAATATTGCAGTAGGAAATGACTAACAAGTTCATAATCACTAGGTATCTCATACAAAAGGCCATACTCAGGAGTGTAGAACCCCTATCCCCCCTTATAATGCACCAAATAATCAATAATAATATGGGCACTGCATATCAACACTCCATCTACATGGTGTGGGAGTGGAATCCACAGGCTTCTGCACCAAAGGCAATTATGCTACTAACACTGCTTTCAGATTTTACAACACAGTGTGCTATTTGATAAACAAAAAACAGCTAGTTGCACACTGAAAACATTTACACTTCTTACAGTGTGTTAAATGTGTAGTTTTGAACATGTTTCCAGTAAGTAATGAAACAAAATGTATGACCCAATAATGACAAACCTGCCCATTTCAGAACATTTTAACCATAAAAGGCCCCTCAAACAGTATCAGTCAATAAGCACAATCTCTGTAGAAGTAAACATCATCTGAATAATTCTACATTAAAGAGATTTGTAACTAATGAAGATGCTATTACTGACAAAGAACTTTACATTTCACTGTTCCATCTACAAATTCAGTGCTTGCTGCCCTTGAAGAATTAATTACCTACGTCGCATTAAAGAAAAACTGGTAGAAACATACAAGTTCATAGTAACTAGGCATCTTAAACAAAGAATGGCACACTAAGGAATGCAAAACCCCTATCCCCTCTTAAAATGCAACAAATAAATCGGCAACTAGGACATTACATACCATGCCTCCATACCTCTCAACCTCTTAGCACAAGAAATCTGAACGAAGCCTAAAATATTGGGGGGGGGGGTCAAAGGCCACCCAAACAGGGACAGATTATAAATATTGTTCTTATAGACTTAGAAAGTTGCTAGAATAACAGCATTTGTCTTAAGGACAAGGAAGGAAATGAGGGCTGAAACTCAAATGTTTGGCATTTAGTTATTTCAATCCTTAGTGATTTGCCAGAAAACCATAACTTTTATGAGGACTAGGCCAAAAATATAAAGCAAAAATCTGGGCAGTTGAGAGGTATGTATACCTCTCAACCTCTTAGTGCAAAAAATCTGGACAGAGCCTAACATAATGTGGATACAATGGCCAGAAAAATAGGGATAGTTTTGCTTGCAGTGCTATTTAGCGACTTCAGTCCTCCCTGATTTGCCAGAAAACCACAAATTATGAGAAACAGACAAGCTTCCCCCTTTCCTGGCACAACAGTAAACTCTTAGAGGACAATATGTATTTATCAAAGACTCTTCCTTCATAAAAATAAACGACATTCATTTGCCAGTATCTGACCACTTTTCATGAGTGGTTTCTCATGCCTACCATATATAATGGTTCATTATTCTCCACATGGAAAACACAATGTTGTTTCAAAGGTCCCATTAATTCTTTGTGATGGAAAATTACAAACTTGGCTACCTGAACGATGACAAATAATAATAGCATGTGATAGCAGGTTACATGGTGACAAGGGAGAATTTTATATCTGAAAAACAAAATATATGTGCATACCATTGCAAATCTTACATTAAAAATGGGTCACATTCTAGTAATATGCATGCTTGTTATAGTAAAATGTAGTGCAACTGTATATGGATGTTGTGTACTAAAGCTAAATATAGGGGGCTGTAAGACTTCATTTTCATGTAAAATACAGTTGTGTTTAGTTCAGTGAATGTCAGTGTTCTTATTGCAGTTCCCATCAAGGGCACTCTTGTCATCTAGACAAATAGATCCCCAATCAAGGGCACCTCTTGACATCTAGGCAAATAGATCCCCCTCTTTGCCCCCAATGCTGTAGAAGCAGTCTCACTCATTTCCAAACAGAATTTTAAATAAATGGATTTTCTAGTTTTCCAAGATGGAGATATAATCTTGTGTCTATTCCAAACTGAAACTTAAGAATTCTTAACTTTAGCACCAACTTGTAATTAAGTATGGGTCCAAGTATCTCCCCTAATATGATTTAAATAATTGAGCAGATAACGTCTAGAGAGATATTACATAAACAGTATGTTTTTTTTGTATAAGATGAAATGAAAACCAGGAAATGGCAGCTTGTTAAATATATGTTGTTGCTGTATATTCAAGAGGATATAAAACCAAGTATAGATATTTTGGAGGGACTGCATTGGAGGAGTTTTTCTTTTAAATGACAGTGATTTGCATACAAACAGCCTGCAGGGGTCAGACAGTTATTTGTGGCAGGAATTGTGGTATGCAAATATAGCATTTCACTGTGGGGATTTGAATGAAAATGCTTACTGCTGTAGAAGGAAATAAGTGTTTAAAAAGGGTTACAGAATATTTTGTGCCACTTCTGAAATCAGGTTTGTGCAATGGCTCCTAAGCAGATAACAATAGAAAAACAACAGTCATTCATTATCTGAGATCCGATTTATCCAATTTAAGGTCACAAGGAGCCAGAACAAATTCAGGCAAGCTACAGATGAAAAAGAGAACCAGTCCTGGACTGGATTAGAAGCCAGTTCACTACACACACACACACACACACACACACACACACACACACACACACACACACACACACACACACACACACACACACACACACACACACCTTCTCTTTCATAAAGTAACTTACGACTACTTTAAATTCTACAAACTCCAGTTCTGCTCTCATGCAAAACACACGCACTTTAGTCTCTCATACAGAAATGAGAGAAACTACTAGTTTAAATTATGCACACACCTACCTTCTCTGTTCTGCCACAGCAGCACACACATACAGCGACTCTCTCACAAAGCAACACACACACACACCTACTCTCTTGCACAGCAACAAAAACTCCGAACGGCTAGCTTAAATTCCATACACACACACACACACACACACACACACACACACCTACTCTCACACAGTAACATACACACACTTTACATCTCATACAAACAGAACAACGAATTTAAATTCCATACACATATGTACATACCCACACACATTTTTTCTCATACAGAAATAAACAGTTTAAATTACACATAAACGCACATACACATACACTTACCTTCTTTATAACCCAAACGGCCACACATGGACTCGAGACACAGACAACAACTCTTCTTTTGAACTGCTGGCTTAAATTCCACGCGGAACTGCAGAATGCATTTGTATGACATTTGCGTCGTGACGCACGCAAGTTTCACTTTAAAGGAAAAGATTCTTGCACTGCAAACTAAATGTTTTTTTTAGCCTCCTGGCTAACCTACAGCTGTAAGTGGGAGGGTGCTAGCCTCGCTTCCCCCACCCTCCGCCCTCTGGTTTCAGCGCCAAGAAGAGCGCAAACTTAAAGTGCTAGCCTTGCCTCCCACACCCTCCGCCCTCTGGTTTCTGCACCAAGAAGAGCGCAAACTTAAAAAAAAAAGTAAATATATGCATAACGTGCCCTTTACAAGGCTGGCCTGTACGGCGCCCTAGGCGGTCGCCTAGTTCACCTATGCCTAAGGCCGGCCATGAAGTGTATGAAGAGGTTGCATTTATAAGTGTGTATGTGTGTGAGTGTATGTAATCTGCCTGTGAGACAGCATAAGGAGATGTAGTGAGGGAGTGGGGTAGGGCTGTGTGTGTGTGTGTGTGTGTGTGTGTGTGTGTGTGTGTGTGTGTGTGTATGTGTGTGTGTGTGTGTGTGTGTGTGTGTGTGTGTGTGTGTGTGTGTGTGTGTGTGTGTGTGAATGTATATGAATGGATGAGTGTGTGTTTGCAAATGGGTAGATAGGGGGGCAGTGTTTTGTTTGTGTGTGTGTGAGTCTGTGTTTGTGTGTATGATGTTTATGTGTGTGTGAGTGTGGGTTAGGGAGGCTGTCATCCCTTCACTCACCCCTAGATTAATGAGCATAAGCATTGGGTAGAAGGAACCACTAACCACCACAGAAGATTACTCCTGAGCCATAATAGTGCTACAATACTATAGGGATCGAGGGAGGACTACATGATTTAATTGCAGCACTTAACTGTCATGAATTGCAAATCAGCATTGATCTGCACTTTTCAGTAGTTAACTGACATTCAGAGAAATGCAAATGAGATGATAATGGGGTCTTACCTCATCACATATCACATACCTCTAAATCGCACAATAATGTGTCATGAGAGCAAGGCCTTTCTAGTGCTAGGCCTTTGTATGAATCCCTGAGAATGTTAAATCCACTGTTGATTCACTTCTTAATTTATTTACCCTTATATGTCAGGGAAAAATTTAATTTGGTTGAATGAACTTCTGACCTCGATGTACAATCTGAATTCTGGCTTGTAACTCTAGATATTAAGTTCCTTTATCTCATTACATCCAAGTGATGGCTCCAGGTGCATCTGCAGTTAACTCCTACTGATGCCTCTAGGTGTCAAATATTGTTTATTCATATTTGCATCAATAATTCCAAAACCAAGCTAGGTAAAACATTTTAAAAGATTTCATCTTAAAGTTTACACAATGGCAAACTCATCTGCATTACTTTTTGACCTCTGCCTAGTGTAAGTAAATATATATTAACTGTTGTTTTTATGCTATTAATTTATATAGATATACTTTTCACATTTTTCTATATATCTCAACAACCAAGTAACACAGACAAAACTCCTTAGCCTCACATGAAAGCTCTCAGCTAGATGAATAAAATGTTGCTGACAGTATGTGTGTAACTTGAGTTGTTACTGAAATATTGTAAGTTCTTTACAAAATATTACAAACATAATAATTATTATGTTTACCGTGACTTATAAAATTCAATTTAAGACCTAAAACCTAAAGAATATTACCACTATAAAAATGGGGTACTTGCGTATTATTGCAACCAGATTTTCACAACAACAGTGGTTGCTTCCCGATCAGTGAATGTGCTAGTTAATGTGCTTGAAATGGAAAACGGTGTGTTTTCTTTAACAAAATAGATTGGTTTCCAGACGGCTACAAACACAAAGTACACAACATACTGTTGTTGTTTCTTTGTGCTCTTTAATAGCACCAGCATGTCGTTGCATTGCAAGGCTGCCCACTGAACGTTCTTTGTCAGCCTATGCTGTGAAATAACGGCCATACATTCCTTCCAAGTTTGGCTTCAATTGTCAGGGCTGCTGTAGCATCCTTTACCGCCGTAGCTGAATGCAAGAATTGGTTAAGGCATTCAGTAGCGGCTTGCCAGTAACAGCAGGTATTCAAGCTTCTGAGGATTACATGTGCATTTTTTAAGTGTAGTGGAAAGTCTGTCGCATCAGAGATATATGCATTTTTTTAATTAATTTGACACCCTCGAGCAATGTTTTGGCCCTTTTTTTCCCCCATTTTAACTTATATGACATCACTGACCTGATTCACACAATGTCTCTCAGCACTTGGTTCCCAATCATGACAGATGTTCGTTAATGTTGCTAAAATGTGTAATACAGTGTGTTTTCTTTCAATAGTACACATTATTTTCTGGACTATCAGTACAACGTGCAAGACATGCTGTTGTTCTTTCTTAATGGTGTTTACTGGCAGCCATGTCACTTCCTGCAAATCTGCCCGTTGAACCTTGTGCCAGTAAACACCATTAAGAAAGAACAACAGTATGTCTTGCACATAGAATCGAAAGCAGTTCAGAAAATAAGGTGTACTGTTAAAAGAAAACAATCTATATTACATTTTAACAACATTAACGGACATTTGTCTTGATCGGGAAGCAAGTGCTATTACTGCGAAAATCTGGTTGCGATAATACGTAAGTACCAAAAATAGTTTGTGCTGAAGAGTTTGCTATTTATACTTCTTTCATAATCCCTGTGATTCCAGAGATATGAACATTTGTTTTAAATTTGATTCTGTCAAAAGGCTTAGGCTCCGCTCATTGGAAGTTGCAGTACAAACGGCCTAAGCTCCACAGAAGTGAATGAGGTATGCATCAATGCCACTAGGTATAAATTAGTGAAAAGTAACAA
Organism: Protopterus annectens; assembly: GCF_019279795.1. NCBI lineage: Eukaryota > Metazoa > Chordata > Ceratodontiformes > Protopteridae > Protopterus > Protopterus annectens. Next base: position 942,288,546 of record NC_056747.1, read on the forward strand.
GACTGAAGTTGTTAGCAAATAACATTGATCAAGAACTGTACTGCAGCCTTTCATTTTTTAAAGCTATACTTCTGTGCTGTACAAGCAACTGTGTTACTGAATAACATTTAAATGTTTTAGGCATTTCTCTCCTCCCAACCACCATAGTTTCCACTCCTACAGCCTCCTTATACTACTCCCGTATAACTCTTCCTTATCACACGGGAGCTGCTACCTCCCCCCCCCCCCGAATAGCCTGGTTGCCTTACAACCATTGCCCACTAGGTGGCACCCTATTCCCTTGGTCTATTCTCCCTACTTAACTTTCTCCATTCTGATAATTTTAACTCTCAGACTTCTACTTTCCCACCATATTTATCTATATATCAGCTAGACCCAATTTACCCCAATGTTTACCTTACTTTTCTTACCTGCACAGATTACTATCTCCCCTTAAACTTACCTTACAGTCAGCACTGATTGTTTTCCCTGAATTCAGTCCTTCTCTAGCTCTAGCTGCTCCGTTCGCCCTACGGGCTCACTCCGCTCCCCTACCCTGCCCCCATTTCTCACTTGCCCCCACTACTCCTACTGTTATACTTCCCTTAACACACACCCCCACTTAATCAGCCCTTCCCATTTATTACAACCATCCTATCAGAACTCATCCCTTCCACATAGCCACCCCCACTCCCACCTTGATTAATTTTCACACTTTTCTATCACCCCACCCTTTTATTCAGAAACCCTTCTACTACCTCATCCACAATGTCTCCCCTTACACCCACCTCATCCCACAACCGTAGAACATATACCTACCTCATACCCTCACTTAGAATACTTTATGTCTTCACCGCATACGAATTCCACTAACTATCTAACTCTCAGTACCCTACATCTATCACAACCACTAGCATCCAAACACATACCCCACCATCAATACTACCCCACCTCTTCACTAATTGCACTACTCCAAATCGTCTCCATCCCATCCATCCTACTCACTTAAACCCAAGGACAAAGAACTATTACCAGCTCCTACTGAAGTTCACCAAACTCATAAGGAGTATATTACCTAACCTCATAACCAGTGGTGACATCCACCCTAACCCGGGACCAAAGTCACCAGCTACCTCTAACCCCATAAATACTACTCCTACAAACCTAAGAACCTCACATATTGCCCCCAAATCATTCCTAGTCTGCCATCTAAATATCAGAAGTTTAAATAAGAAAATACACTATCTGCATGCCCTCCTAGACATGCACTCTCCTGATCTACTCTGCCTCACAGAAACGTGGCTAAAACCTACTATCTCCGGCAATGAAATATTACCCCCCAACTATAACATAATAAGACTTGACTGTAAAGGTAGAAAAGGAGGCGGAGTAGCCATCCTATATAAATCCACTCTCAAGATATCCACAATTAACACCCCACAACACCTGACAACTTCCAGTTCCGAAATAATCATCTCAAAGGTACAGCTTAACAAACACAAATCTATAAATATAATATGCAGCTATATTCCCCCAGGTAAAAACATAGCCACCTTAGAAATCACTCTTCAATGGTTATCCACAACCCACCCCCAAGAAACAATCTTTCTCGGTAACTTCAACATCGGCTGGATAATTTGTTCAACAAACTTCCCCACCACCCATATTAACTTACATGGTTTCTCCCAGACTATTACCACCCCCATCAGAATCAACAAGCCCAACAAAAAGGAAAGCATCCTTGACTGGATCTTAATAAATAACAATCCACAGCTATACAAATCAGGCACCCTACCTGAAGACATGAGCGACCACCTCCTAACCTATATAATCAGGAAAAGGGATGACATGTCTCACCAAACCATCTTTAAAACCCTTAGGTATACAAATAACTTTAACCTAATAAGTTTCCAGGATGATCTTAGCTCATGTAAATAGGCCAATCTAAAGACACTCTCCCTTGATGAAGCAGTCTCAGAATTCAACACCAGATTCCTGGCCATCTTAGACAGGCATGCTCCCACACGTACAATCAGAACCAAAAATAAAATTGCTCCTTGGCTAACCAATACTACTAGACAAAAACTTACTGCTAGAAACTCAGCATGGACCTCCTGGAGAGCCACCAAATCCCCACAAGCCCACATTACATTCAAACAAATGCGAAATTATGCAAAAAGGTCTATTCTGTTAGACAAACAAAACTACTATACCAATTTACAGCAAAAACACCATAATCAGCCTCAAAAATTCTGGTCAGGCCTGAATAAACTGCTCATCTCAGGTAAAACTTCTACCCCCACCCCCTCAGCTACCCTACAACAACCTCCTAAATGTGTTGCTAAAACCTTTAACACTTTCTTCACTGAAACAGTCCATTCCCTTGCTAATAATCTATCTCCCACCTCCTCTACTACAATCTCATCTACTCAAGAAAATACCCCCCCACTCAGATTTGATCCCATCCCCACAGACTATATAAAATCCCTACTTAAAAAAACTAAAACCTACCACCCTGGCAGCCAACCAACTTCCTGTAGAATTTCTACAAAAGGCCACTAATGTCACAGCTTACCCTATCTCCATCTTAATCAATCGCATTATCCACGAATCCTATATTCCCTCCATCTGGAAAATATCTCATATTATTCCACTTCAAAAAGGGGGATACTCAACTGAACTCTCTAATTACAGACCCATAGCCATACTATCTCCTTTAGCAAAAATAATAGAGAAATGCATACAGAAACAACTCCTAACCCACCTTACTCAGAATACTCTCCTAGCTCCAACCCAGCATGGCTTCAGACCAGCCCATAGTATTACCACCACCCTCCTCTCCTTTTCTCACAGTATAAATCAAAACCACAATCAGAATATGCTCTCCCCTGCCCTCTTTTTTGATTTATCTAAAGCGTTCGATATGGTAAATCACCACCTACTCCTAGACTCTTTAAAATCACTCTCCTTAGATAACCCAGCACTCAGCTAGTTCCACTCTTACCTGCAGGGCAGACAACAAGCCATCCTGTGGAAAGACAATCTATCCCCCCTTCTGCCTTTCACCCTTGGAGTACCCCAAGATTCCATCCTGGTTCCCCTCCTTTTGTCCATATTCATTAATGACCTACCAAACGTTATCCCAGATTCAACTTGTGTACAGTATGCAGATGACTCTACACTCATCTGCACTGCCTCAACTCTCACAGATTTACAATCTCTATCCCAAACCACTTTTAACAAAGTAGAAAACTGGTTCAATAATCGTCGTCTCCTACAGAGCCCAAACAAAACCAAACTACTACTTTTCTCCCCCTCCCATAAGCTAACATTACCATTAATCACAGTCTCTTCCAACAATGGCACCATAATCACTCCTGAACCTTGCACTTAACTGCTAGGGGTAATCATTGATAATAACCTGAAGTACGATGCCCATGTAGATAAAACCATGAAAACAGTAAACAAAAAAATAGGCTCCATGTATAGGATTAAGAAATTCTTAACCCCATCTGCCAGAACCACAATAGCTCGCACACACCTTCTTTCAACCCTTCTCTATGCCTCACCCATCCTCACAAATCTTACCAAAACAAACCTTAACAAAATCACTACCTGCAATAACAATATAGCTAGATTTGCCACAGGATCAGCCTACAGAACCCACCACTGTAAAAATCTTCAAAAATTAGGCTGGCTTGAACTATCCAATCAGATTTATTATAACCAACTCATAATGATTCATAAAATCCTAAATCAACCTACCAGTATCCCCATTCTGACTACTATTATGACCCCCTACAGCAACCTATCATCCTTCCGGTCATCCAACAAACTGCTAGTACAAACCACCAAAGCCAACAACTCAGCTGGAGATTCATTGTTTTCTAACTCTGCTGGAAAAAAATGGAAGTCACTTCCTGCTGAACTAACCAACATATGCTCCTTGCCCCAATTCAAAATATCCCTAGAAATGTTCATGAACACTGACTGGCTCTGCCCATGTCCCAACCCTGACTAACCCAATCACAATTCAGAATAAGCAAAATAAACTCAGCCATGAGCAGTCTATACCCTGACTAACCTATTTCATACCAGGACAAAGGTAACCCAAACATCGCTCACAGAGGTATACACCCTAATATCTTCTCTCCCCACCCTCGTAACACGCAATCCCCTCAACCATTCATCTCTTTTATCCCATCGTCAGGAAGAGAACTAACTTTGCTGCCCACCCTAAATTACTTCCTTCCTACCTACCTCCATTCGATTTAACTATCATCCTTACCTTCTATCTGTAATTCATTTTCTTTATTACACACTGCTCATACATGTAATTATTACTTCTGTACACCTAATCCAACTACCAACAATAATAGTTTTTGTCTAAATGATTATTTCTATCTACATGTAACCTTGACTATTACCTGTCACTGTTGTTATTAAATGTTTGCTAACTTTATGTATCCACAGTTTTGACTATTACCTGTCACTGATGTTGTTAAATGTTTACAGACTTTGCTGTTACCATAATTTGTCATGTAAATTAATTTCAATGTGGAGCTTTTCTCCCCGGGCCACTGCTGAAAATGGATATGTATCCAGTCGGACTTTCCTGGTTAATAAATGTAAAATAAAATAAAATAAAATAAAAATAAATAAATAAATATGTAAGGACTTACATGAAAGTTTTCAGGTAGTAAGTATGACAGAAAAATTTGGGCCAGCAGACCTAGATGCGTGGTAGCAGTTTATTTATTTTTTTACTTTCTCTGCTCTTTTTAATAAATGCCGAGGGATCTTTTACATTTGCCTGAACTATCACAACCAGTTCAGCTGTTAAGTGTTAGGTGTCTTTTTGTGATAAGTAGTATAAAAAATCAGAATAAAGCAGAATATTTGCCTTCTACAACAGCAGGCAGACAGTTACAAGAAAAGGTAACTTAAGATACAATAATCATGTGCGATCAGCAGTAAACATTGTTGTACAATGGACTTTTTATGATTAAATCCACGTATCTTTTCCTCATGCAGTGCACAGTGTTGAAACAATAGTAATGGTGACACACTTCAGAGACTGTGAACAAGTCAAGACTTAATTTGTCTTCCTTATTACATGATTTAGAACTGCTTACCTATATAATATAGTTGTCCAAAACTATAGACTCCAGACGTAAATATTACTGGACTGCATCTTCATCCCTTCATTCTCCCAAACTGTGACAGATTGCCAGAAGCGAATATATTATATAACTGTTTAATATTACATCTTACATTTCCAGAGCACTGACATCTAGAAGCAAATGTTTCAGAAATGCTAATCTTCATATTACTGATCTCCAGAACTATGGATTATAGATATGAAATGTTCAAATCTACTCAGCTTCAAACTATAGTAATTAAACCATACAAAGCTGCAGGGTGATGTTTTTGACCTCTGTTCCTATAAAAAAATGAAAAGGCCATATTTATTAATATTAAACACTTAAAAGTTTTAAACATACCCAATATGTCTACATGCTGTTCTTTTATCTTTTGTTGGGCTGACACCACTGATTGCTGGTCAGTAACATCCATCTGTAAAATCTCCAGTGTGTCTGCATGGCAATCTCGCACACATTCCAAAAGACGCTCCTTCTTGGACAAGTCACGCATAGTTGCATAAACTGTGGAAACAGCATAACAATTAAATACTCAGCTTTAGTAATATTAAGTCAATATATGCTCTAGCTGTGACTGATGCATTATTTATCAGGCACTGTTTTATAAAGATAGACTGCTAACATATCAATTCTGTTATCAGCCAAGTCTTAAACCTGGATTAAAGAACACAATATGCATCAGACTGCAATGCAACCAGCATCAAAGGTGATGATATTTTGGATTAAATCAGCTCTACATTTTAATAATGTCCTGCAAAAAGTACAGTATTTCATAACAATTAAATTGCTTTATCACTCATTCATTCAATCATTCATTTTCTGATGAGCTACTTAATCCAAATCATGGTCACAGGGGATCTGGAACTTATCCTGACTCTGCATGAAGAAGGCAAAAGAAATACTCCTGGAAAGTATGCCAGACCATCACATTATGCTGCTTTAATAATATATTTCATTAGGTTACAGTTACATGTTGAGAAAAATAAGCAATAACAAAACTACTGCACCAGACACCAGATAAATTCCAGACCAGGCTCCAAAAATATAATGCAAGAAATCCCAGCAGGCAAAGGACACAAATGGAATAAAACCAAATGATTTATTTAAACCTTTTAAATAATAAAACATATATTATCACTTGGCTTCCACTAATTAGATGCTCAACTAATGTTATATATTTAGCTCAATGTGTTCAATGTTTTAAGTTCTATGTTGGCATGACTACTAGACCATTGAGGGATAGGATCAGGCAACATATATATAGTACAGCAATATTGGAGACACCAGAAGTGTCTGTTGCCAAACATATTGTTGAAGAAGGTACCATCCATAGATTTCTATTTTTCATCATGGAGAGCTTGCCAAGCACTATAAGGTTGTGGAATAATAGGAACACATTTGAAAAGATTGAGCAAAAATGGATTGTTTTTCTACAAGCTAACAAGGGTATGGGTTTGAATGAAGCTTTGTCACTCAAACCCTTTTTAAGGGACAGAAGGCTTAGTTATATTTGCTAACCCCCCCGCCCCCTTTTTCTTATACAGTCTTTGTCTTGGCTGTTAGCTATACATCGTTTCATAGTAGCTACAAGTGTGTCTGTTTATATATATGCACATACTCCTCATACATTATTTATTCTTGTATTTTCTGTTTTTATTGTGTATATATATATATATATATATATATACACATATTTTTATGTTAGCAGCATTTAGTTATGGTGTTTGGTTTTGTTTACATCTATTTTTCATATATTTTCTGTTTATGTGTTTGTTTTTTTAACATTTAAGTAGACTGCTGAGTGTTTGTGTAGCAGTTCAAGTTTTTTATTGTAAATTTGTATATAAGGTGCATACTTAGTTAACCATGTGGATGGCAGGGCTGTTTCAGCCTTTGTTGACACAGTTCTGCATTAGATTTTGCAAAACATCAGTTTGTTTACAACAGCATGATACAATGGTTTATGTATGATGCATATTATACTGTTTAGATATCTGTAATATATGTTTTATTTATTAAATCTGAGATCTATTATATAAGCTGTGGTTGGAGCATACTAAAAATTTACTTATTTTGCTAAAGTGTTGGGTTACTTTAAATCACTTGGTTTCCACTAATTACTTAACTGGAGGGGAAAAAATTGCTAGCAGAGATTGGGTTAACAGTGTTTAAAATGTTTAGGGTTGTGATAGAATTTTATGTCTGATAAAGCATAGAAGTACTATGAGAAGGTGCTTACATGTTTTTTTACTAAATAAATTGCTTGATTTTATGCCGTGCATGTCCTTTGCCTGCTTGGATTTCTTGCATGCTGAGGAAAAATGTTGATTATATGTGCTTGCAGAGTAATAGAGAAAAACAATATTAGATGCTACAAAATGCATTAATATTAAGATGCAGTTTGTTGAACATCAACAGGTTTGGATCAGCATTAGTGTCATTGCATCATGATGGGTCTTAATCACAGTATTGTATTCCTTAGAAAGTACTGACAGTGGTGTCATTACAGCAAATAAAAACATTAAAGAGCAGCATGTAGAGACACTGGGCATGCTTAAAACATTTTGGGCAGGATTCATGAAGGCTTGCACGGAGTGTAAGAGACGTGTACGACTCCATGCAAGCCTCGCTATCCAGGAACAGCCCGAAACTCCGTGTAAGAGACCAGCTAAAACATCTCTTACATGGACTGGGCATGGATATGCTAAATACCTCACTTGCAGCCAAAAGGCATGCAAATGAGGTAAAGTAGCAATCCACGAAGCAGAAAGCAGCCCGTGTAAGAGCCGTTTTAGCTGCAGAAATGTACTCAGCTGACAACTGAGTACGTTTCTGCAAAAATCACAATGGAGCCATGTCAGCTCTAAATAAAGGGTGCATATGTGTCAGGCAGCATGCCAATGGCCAAATATGTGGTCATTGGCAAGGTACCCCGATGCAAATATGAAAAATAATTCTTTTTTTTTTTTTCGGCCAAAAACAACATGGCCACCGTTTAGTGGTTGCTAAGGGGGGAAGCTGAGTCTAAGAGATGTAACTAAGCATTAGTAGGCAATCTGATGTAAATGAGTGTTAGGATACTGAATTCCACTGTCACATAGCAAATGAGCACATACTGAGTAGTGTAAGAGATACATAAGGGGGAGGAATAGAGTAGGAGATAGGTGACATCACAGGGGGGAATGGTAGAAAGAAATGCAGTTCATTGGAGGTCAGTGTTACATGACAGATGTCAGACACATATCATGGAAAGAGGAGTGCCACAAGATAAGCATGGGAAAGTCAAGAAATGGAAGGTGTACACTGTTGCTTACACCAAAGTTTCTTGCTGGGCGTGCATGCGCACATGTGCATGCCATGAGGCACGGGTAGGGCAGCGTGCACACGTGCAAGGCAGACTGAGCATATGGGAGCATGTTGGCAGACTTCTAAGACTGTTTGTGCTGGTGTGCGAGCGATTTAACCTGAATAAGCAGATTCTGAACCGTGTAAGCATGTGTGCATGCGTGTAAGCCACTGTGAGCATGTTTCTGCTGGTATGTGCGTTGCTCCCCCTTGAAGAAACAGAAAGGAAAAAGGAAGCAACAGAATTATTAGGAAGCTAGCAGGGAATACTGCTGGAGCTACCAGGTGAAAACAATTAGAAGCAGGCAATTACACAGGCAGAATAGTAGCTCAGCCAAGCACTTAAAACCCTGCAAACAGCAGTGCAAGATGTTTCTCTCAAGAGACACTGCAAGACAGGAGTAAGCTATTAGAAGTGAAAACTGAAAAAGATGAACTCAGAGAAGAAATGCTAGGGGCTGCCATAGCTGTCATAAGGAGACATAGGCGACTTGCTGAGGGTGGTGACAATGCAGATGGTGCCAGACTACCCACAGTGAGGAGACAGAGAAGAGTGTACAGGCCCAGGGTCACCTACCATGGGTTACATGAGCTGGAGATAGTAGAGCGCTATAGAGTGGACAGAGACCTCCTGCAGCAAATTGTCGAGCTGTGCAGGCCACGCCTCACACAGAACCAACAGAGGGGAACCCATCCCAGTGGAAACCAAGGTATGTGTTGGCCTAAGAATACTAGCAACAGGTACCTTCCAGAGACCAACTGGTGATATGATGGGGATATCACAGGCATCAGCCTCCAGGGTACTGCCGATGTTTAAATGCAGCGCAGCCCCGCGCAAACGGGTTGCGCTGTATAAAACATAAAAATGAAGGTTATAAACCTACAAATGTGGATTTTATGCAATACATGGATTTACAATACAGGGACCAGCAGACCAAAAATAACACGGCCACCGTTTAGTGGTTGCTAAGGGGGGAAGCTGAGTCTAAGAGATGTAACTAAGCATTAGTAGGCAATCTGATGTAAATGAGTGTTAGGATACTGAATTCCACTGTCACATAGCAAATGAGCACATACTGAGTAGTGTAAGAGATACATAAGGGGGAGGAATAGAGTAGGAGATAGGTGACATCACAGGGGGGAATGGTAGAAAGAAATGCAGTTCATTGGAGGTCAGTGTTACATGACAGATGTCAGACACATATCATGGAAAGAGGAGTGCCACAAAATAAGCATGGGAAAGTCAAGAAATGGAAGGTGTACACTGTTGTTTACACCAAAGTTTCTTGCTGGGCGTGCATGCGCACGTGTGCGTGCCATGAGGCGTGGGTAGGGCAGTGTACGCGCGTGTAAGGCAGACTGAGCATATGGGAGCATCTTGGCAGACTTCTAAGACTGTTTACACTGGCGTGCGCGCGTTTTAACCCGAATACGCAGATTCTGAACCATGTAAGCATGTGTGCACGCGTGTAAGCCACTGTGAGCGTGTTTCTGCTGGTATGCGCGTTACACCCCCCCTGAGGAAACAGAAAGGAAAAAGGAAGCAACAGAATTATTAGGAAGCTAGCAGGGAATACTGCTGGAGCTAGCAGGTGAAAACAATTAGAAGCAGGCAATTACACAGGCAGAATAGTAGCTCAGCCAAGCACTTAAAACCCTGCAAACAGCAGTGCAAGATGTTTCTCTCAAGAGACACTGCAAGACAGGAGTAAGCTATTAGAAGTGAAAACTGAAAAAGATGAACTCAGAGCAGAAATGCTAGGGGCTGCCATAGCTGTCATAAGGAGACATAGGCGACTTGCTGAGGGTGGTGACAATGCAGATGGTGCCAGACTACCCACAGTGAGGAGACAGAGAAGAGTGTACAGGCCCAGGGTCACTTACCATGGGTTACATGAGTTGGAGATAGTAGAGCGCTATAGAGTGGACAGAGACCTCCTGCAGCAAATTGTCGAGCTGTGCAGGCCACGCCTCACACAGAGAAACAACAGAGGGGAACCCATCCCAGTGGAAACCAAGGTATGTGTTGGCCTAAGAATACTAGCAACAGGTACCTTTCAGAGACCAACTGGTGATATGATGGGGATATCACAGGCATCAGCCTCCAGGGTATTGCACCAGTTCCTGGATGCCATGTCAGCACATGTCGGTGATCATGTGTATTTCCCCAATGCCCATGAGGTATTGGCCAGCAATATGCGTCTCTTCCAGCAAATAGCGGAATACCCTGCAGTAGTGGGTGCAATAGACTGCACGCACATACGCATCAAAGCACCTGCCGGTGAGCGGGGTAGGGCCTACATTAACTGCAAGGGCTTCCCCTCCATCAACTGCCAGGTTGTGTGTGATGCCCAGGCCATAATAATGAATGTGTGTGCTGGCTGCCCTGGGAGCTACCATGATTCCCATATCTGGCATTTGACGCAGCTGTACCAGACATTTGCCAATGGGGACATCCCACATGGACACCTAATGGGGGATGCAGGTTATGCACTGGAGCCGTGGCTGATGACACCCATCAGAAACGCACACACACCTGGACAGGAACGCCATAATGAGGCACACGCACAAACACGTAATGTAATAGAGAGTGTGTTTGGGCTGCTCAAGTCACGGTTTCGGTGGCTGGACACATCTGGTGGAGCCTTGCAGTACTCACCAACTACATGTACCCAAATTGTCATGGTATGTGCTATGCTACATAATATGATCTTGCGAAAACAGCTGCAGCAGGACCAGCATAGGGCCGGGCCAAACAGCCCTCCCACCATTGCCAAGGCCATCACAGGCAAAGCGTGACTCGGTGGAGGAACAACCTGAGCCTGCCCCAGTAGGCAGAAGGAGGCATGTCCAGTATGCCCTGGCCTTGGCAAAGAGACAACGCATAGCACATACACTGGCTCAGTAGGAACCCTGGGAATGATACCCCTCTCTGACTCACTCATATAATAACATGGATGCCTAAAATGACATAACCTGCTCTCAAACATGTACAGGGAGTGTAATATGTGCATCCGACAGAGGCAGCCCTGCAGCACCACCTGAGGCATGAATGCCATGTGTTAAGTAATGTAACACCATGTTGTATATGCACACTTGAGGACCCTGACTAACATCCTACCCTCACCAAGCATGATGCCACAATATGACGATGGGATGATCAATTGCAATAATTGGCTGAAGTATTGTAGTTAGACAAAGGGGATCCAATGTGTGCCAGCCTGGGATGACATGCTGAGCATGACATGATGCTCCACCTGCTGGGGGTGGCATGCACCTATCAGTCCAGGCCTCATGGATACTGGCAAAGGCTGTCATTACCCACAGCATGCCCTGAATAGGTAAGGCTCAAAACACAAACCCACCTCCATAGGTACCACAAGAGATAAGAACCTAGATGTAATGCTACCCAATGCCAGAAGTTTAAACAGCAAGATGCGTGCAGTGTAAACCGACCCAGTATGGAGAATGTTGATATCTGTCCTGTAACAGAAAACTGGGTCAAGGCTCACAACAGCACCCTAACACTACCAGGTTACACCTCATACTGTGCTGTATAGCCTCAAAACATGGAACAAGCTACAAAAGGAGGGTGACTAGCAATAATTGTCAAGGATAACCACACCCCCCATGTTGGTACCACAACAAGAAGCAGCATGGACTAGCCATGGTCAAGTAACAGTGGCTAAAACTGCTTCCCAGTTTATAGCCTGCTACAGACTACTGTCCTAACACCAGGAACTGCACCTGGCCTATGTTGGAATACATGAATATATCAAGCCCCCCAAACCACATTATATTGGTTGATTGAAAATACCCAGACATAGACTGGGAGCATTATACTAGCTCCAACACTGTAGGAGAAAAGTTCCCAGAATCCATAAACCAAAATGCCCAGGAACAACATACAACTCCCACAAGAGGGGTAAGCATACTGGATGTGATAATCAGCAACATGGGTACTGGATGGCCAGATGAGAAGTGTATCTCTCACTGGTAAGACAAGACCATAGAGTAATCACACTGGATATACACATCCTGACCACAGTCTCTGGCCAGAAAACCACAGTGAAAAACATGTGTAAAGCATAAGTTGCACTCCTCCAAACTGATGTGGAATCCATTAAAGGCCCTGTGCAGGTGCAAAATATGGGCCACACCTCAGAACCTGTTATACAGGCATTCCATGAACACAGCCAGGAATGCTTGGATTATGCAATCACAAATAACAACAAGACACAATGCCCTACACGCAGACATCTGGCATGCTGGACTCCAGCCATTACCATGCAAGAGAATGAGGAAGCTACTACATGATAGAGCAAACATAAAAAGGGAAGTAATCACTGATCAGTAGTATGGCAATAAAATATGTCCACACATACAATCCACTAAGGCCAGCTACAACAAGTTGAATCTGTGAATCCTGAGGCAATGTTACACCTGCCCCAAGTACACAGACAACCCTCAACTCCCCCCAAGAAATACAAATATATGTGAGAGATGTAACCATTTATCCAAACCGGAGGCTGAGCTCCCTCAACTCAGTACTGTCAAAACTAGTCAGGAGGAAAAGGTAACCACACACACCACAAACCCAGTCCCACATAGACCTATCACAACTGCAAACCAAAGACATAAACACAGAAAAACATTCCCGGAGGCCCTAATTACAAACACACCACACCAACAGAGGCATCCAAAGCAGACCCCCAAGCAACCACAACCTCCAAACATAGCACATGCAACACATAGTACACAAAGCTGGTGTGCCAAACAGTCACAGGCCAGAAGGAGAAACAACATGCCTGATACAGTTGTAATAGGTGACTCCATAGTCAGACACACTGCTGTCCCGCTCACCTGACTGAACAAGGGAAAGGGTACAGTAAGCTGTCTGTAGGCTGCTACAATACGCCACATAACACAAGTACGCAGGTCACCCCAAAGCAAGTAGAAATATGATGCAGTCATTGTCCATGCTGGCGTGAATGACCTGAGATGTACCTCCCTGGACTACATGAAAAGAGACATAGATGAGCTCTCTGAGTATGTACTCCAGGCCGGTATGACACTGACCATTTGCAGCATCCTACCTCACCAAGAATGATGCCACAGTACAAACACAGAATGATCAGCTTTAATAAGTGGCACAATTACTGCTGTCATTCCAAGAGGATCTAATGTCTGTCTGCTTGGGATGTCATGCTTGACAAGCCATGCTGCAGTGCCAGGGATGGCTTGCACCTGTTACCCCTGGGCGTCTGGATATTGGATAAGGCTTTTGCCACCTCCATAGACCCTTACATAGGCAAGGCTGAAAAGACTAACCCACCACCCTAGAAAACATAAGTGGGAAGAAACATAAGGGTAATGCTGACCAATGCCAGACATGTAAACCGCAATATGCATGCTCCTGAGGCCCTCCCCAGTATGGAAAACATTGATGTCTGTGCAGTGACAGAAACCTGCTGCAAGCCTCCTGACAGCACACCAGCACTAACACGTTATACCTCATATCATGTGTTATGGCCCCAAAACCTGGACCAAAACATAAAAGGAGGGGGAGTATCCATATTCAGCACAGACACCCATAGGTCCAGGTAACTGACAATGCACGAAGCATCGGAGACCACCCATGTGCACCTAACTGTAGGCAAATCTGCTGTACAGTCTGTAGCATGCTACAGACCACACTCTCACACACAGGAACCCCACCCAGTCATCCTGAAGACACTGGACAGTATGAATGTCCCACCAAATACCAAACAAGGTACTCACAAATTACCACATAGGTGGTAAACCATTATGTATGGAAGGAGCAATCAGGGACCTAGGGACACAAGTGGACAGTAATCTGTTATGTGACACTCACATTGCCAATGTGGCTAGGAAGACTGTCTATATTGGACACCGTATCATGAAAGGATTCACATCTACGTCAACAGAGGTCATTGTGCCCCTGTACTGTTCTCTTATCAGACCCATAATCTAGTACAATGCCTAATTTGTGATGTACCTTACCTGACACCTGCCGCAGTTAGAAAGACCTCAAAGGTACCTCACCAAGAGGATAAAGGGTCTCAAATATATGTCATATGCTGCCTGGCTGTAGACACCCCAGCTGAATGCAGTCACATACTGCCTACACAGAGGCATTGTATGTCTGTTGTACAAGGCCATGTCCAACACAGGAGTAATGGACATGCTTCACCCCAGAAAACTCAAAGCCATCGGAGCTGTGAGAGTGAGAGATGTCAACCTCAACACATAATGAAATAGGATGTGCTGGTGGGACAGATACATAACCCAGAGGCTCCCCACACCCTGGAACAGAATTCCACTCCATGTTAGGCAGAGCCCCTCACTGACACTCTTCAACAGGAATCTTGCCAAGTGGATGGATGATCGTAGATGTACACTGGGGGTCTTCACTGTGTCACATCCAGACAGAGGCACAGTAAAGTAAATCATAAATGGCCATAATATTCACATAGCAAGGGGCGGCGAAAGGCACACACACTCTGGCTAGGCTTACAAATGCCCTAGGGTGGATAGCCTAGTATGAACCTATGAACCTATGAAGATACAAATTGTACAGAACACTAAGGATAATCCCAAGGCTTACTCAACTGATGGTAGGAACCGTGTTGGGAATTCACAGATAAGCTCTGAATCACACAAATATTGCAAACAACATACCAAACACACACACATACTGCCAACATACAACCTGACAAGTGCAGTGCAACCCCCCCCCCCCCCAGAATGCAAAATATATATCCCAGCAGACTGCTGGCCCCCTGACATTGCAGATGCTGAGGTAACAGCCAGCATCTACAAAGCAAAACACACAGCAGCAATGGTATGAGATGGTGTCCTGGGCTGAGTCCAACATGGACTCCAAGAAGAATGGAATGCCAAATCACACTACTGCTCAGTGTCAGCCTTACCACAGGATATGTACCCAAAGAGCAGTGTACAACAACAGTGGTCCTTCTCAACAAAGGTGTTGCCTGAATGGATACTGCAAACTACCACCCCAGAATCCTGAGAAGCTTGGTCTGCACAGCTATGGAAAGGATCAGCATGTACCGCAGACATAAAGATATTGGGGACCTACTGACACTGGACCCTACCCAGTGTGGCTTTCTTAAGTGCAGATCCTGCCCCTAAACATGTTTGACTCATTTGAAACAGTCATTAAGGTCATTGATGAGGGCAATGTGGTCCACACAGCATAGCTGGACCTTGTAAAGGCTTCCATACAATACCCTACGTGTTCATTATAGATATGCTCACCAGCTTAAATATAAACCCCTATGTCAGTAGAGGGGTTGCAAACCAGACCAAGGACAGAACTGACATGGTCAGACATGCTGCAGCCATGTCAGACTACAAACCAGATACAACTGGCATCCCACAAGGCTTGGTCCTGGGACCTCCCTCGTTTGGTATATATGTCCTATAGGTACAGGCCAACATGGAAGGACTGTGTCTGAACATGTATGCAGAGGACTACAAACTGCCCACCATATCTGACCCTCCAGCTGACACAAGCATCCCACAAAAGGGCCACATAGAAACAGACAACTGGTGCCATAGCCATGTCAGCAAGCTAATTGCAGAAAAGTGTATAGTCAACCCCCATGGATATACAGTAAGTGCCCACCAATTACCACATATGTGTTAACCCATTATGTACTTAACATGTAATGAGAGACCTGGGGACACAAGGTGATAGATATCCTGCATTGGACAAACATGTGGCTGTAGTGTTTACAGAAACATACCATATACCCACCTAATCATGAAGGTTGTCAGATCTAGATAAGGGGAGGTCATTGTGGCTCTGCAGTCATCCTTCATCAGCGTTACAATTGACTACAATAGCCCCTGTGGGATGTACCTCAGCAGACACCTCCATCAACTGTAAAGTCCCCAACAGTACCTCACCAGGAGTATCAAAGAGCTTGAACAGATGCCATGTGTTGCCTGATTAAACAAACTGCAGCTCCACACACTGCCATACTGCCCACCCAGAGGCAAGCTGTGCCTGATGTATAAAGCCATGTCCAAGCTGGAATCAATGAACATGCTGCACCTTGTACAATCTAAATGGCAGTGAGCTATGCACATGAGAGACCTGAACCCCAGCACTGACATACATAGGACAAGCTGTACTGCATGATCCATAACACAGAAGCCACCCCCACTCATGAGTAAACTCCCAGTACAGGTTATCCATAGAGTCACTCATCGATTCTCCTCAAGAGGAATCGTGATGAGTGGATGGGAGATGGTAGGTTTACCCTGGGTATCACTGTTATGTCACAGGTAGACGGAGGCACAGTATACTATCCATGGCATATGTCATGGCAAACTCCACTTACAATGTGTGTCAAAGGACAAACACACTCTCCGACTAGCATTAGACATGGCCTAGGCCACATCGCTACTGTTTGCCAATGTACACCTATGTTGTGGAATACACTACCAATGTTGGACAAGCCTGGTATAAGTAGTTCATATCTGAACATAATGCAACATGGTCAGATGTGCACAACTGGCCCCTAACCAGGCTGTTGTGCTCACTATGGAAATATAAAGCAGTGATAGGACTAAAGCCCAGGATACTGTCCACCACAGTGAAAGTACTGAACCAGTACACTATACGGTACTACAGTGTTAGGTCAGTATGAAAGGATGTTGACAACTGTATGCAAAGTATCCCATGCAAACCCTGCAGGCACAGTATAATCCCTGTTGTGTTCACACACAAAGCAGTTGGACAGTAACTACACAACATGACACACAACACACAACCATAAACGGGAGATATTGTTGAAGTTCACACTCATCCACAAATGTGGTGGGCTGCAGAGTTCAACATATGAAAAGCTCACACTGGGCATGCTCGCACACTTGATAAATGAGACATATGTCAGACAACATGCCATGGGAAGGCTGAACTGGGCATGCTCACACACTTAGGCCAAATCTCAGTTTAGCAGTCAGCCACACATATCTGATATTTGTACGTGTTATTCCAGGAACCAACAACATTACAGCAATCTGCCCAGTGCACACAGTTAAATGACTACAGAGACATACGTGATGTAGTGGATCCCTCCCATATGCAAACATCTTCCACAGATACACAAGTTGTTCATACAAACAGGGAATGCTATGGCAATAAAGACCTGCAAACAGTCTATCAGCAACAAATAATGTGCATCTGACAATTAAACATATGGGTGTAGAGGTCAACACTAGGCTGTTTGCCCTAGGGAATGATAGCTTAGCCAGAGTGTGCTTGGCATCTGCCTCCCCAGTACAGTAGGCTACTGTGCCACTGTAAAGTAGGTCACATAAGGCACCGTGTGAGGCTAGTGTGCTGTGCCTCTGTCAAGCAGGGACACAGTGGAGATCCCAGGGTTTGAAATTGCTAAGCCACATCCATGTTGTTGGTGTGTGTTGGAAGAGGGTTGCCGATGACCTCTAACAGTAAGTGGGCATCAATAACAGACTGAGGGGAGCCTTATCTGCATTGTCTGGACAATTTCACTGTCAACACTGTGTCGTGATGATTATGAGGGATTGAGGTGTCGTGTCGGTACTGTTCAGAGATGTCCTCCCTCTGTGGGCTACTGCTCTGCAATGTATTAGCTCACTCTGACTGTTGGACAGCTCATATATGGCTGGTGTACACCTGACAGGTGTCCTGTTGTGGAGCAGTCATGGGTATATTTGGGATAGCATGATCAATGCAAACCTTCCACATGCTCATTGAGTGCAATTGTCAAGGATTATGCAGAGTGACCTGAAATTTGGAGAATTTAATATTGTTATCAACAAGGTCACTTTAAAAGAAATTTTGTATTAATTGAATTATTGCTTAATTGTTTGGATATGCACTATAAAAACTAACAGTTTGTAGTAAGTAAGTGTGATCCTTGAAGGCGAATTGCCGAGGTACCAGGTCTAAAATAAAGTGAAGAAAGGCATTGGCTGTTTGGTGTGTTGCTGACCTGTATACTCCCCCAGCATGGGTCCTTTGAAATCTTCCACCCCAGTCTTCACAAGTGTAAAGTCTGCTTTTGATAAATACAGTTTGTTTGCAGTGACAACCTTGCCTGGGGGTGGGGATGGGATATGGATGTCCAGGGAAAGGTGGGTATGGTCAGATATCAACAATGGTGGTCTACCTCTGGTGTGGAACAGTGAGTACCCATGTTGCAGATGGTCAGGTGCAATATGTATTCACCCTTGTGGCTGTGGTGAGTGGTTCTGCCATAGCACATGGACTCACAAATTGTAGTGGCTGTAGGGTAATGTTGTAGAGGCCTGAGTAGTTCCCACACACAATATGCCTGTACCTGACGTTAACAACTGGAATGGTGTATGTGAACACCTGCATATCCTGGCACTGTTCCCAGGGAAGCAAAGTGTGTGTCCTGGATGTGGGATGGGTGGTCTGGACAGGTTGTGTTGTGTGTTACAGGTCCTGTGGTCATGAAGCATGGTATAGAACATAACCTGCCAGTGCGATGTGCATATCTGACCCTGAAGTAGGTGGCTGCAAATGCATATATATGCTATCCCCCACCTGACAGGTAGTACTAGATGTACATACCTCTGTAGAAATAATGATGTCAGCACCCTATAAATACTGCAGGTGCAGAACAGATGCCCTGTAATTTGGATAGTGCGCTCTGCTAATGTGTCTCCTTCAAATGTCATAATATAGTTAGGTAGGGGTTTGAATCCTGCAAATGGTCAGTGTGTGTGTGGGTAAGCGGGGTTGTTGTGTGTGCAAGTCTGTCTGCGGGAAATGTCCCTTTTGGCAACTGGGAAAACACACTACAGGATGCACATTCCCCTTTCTAAACACTGATGATGTCAGCACCCTATAAGTACAGCAGGAGAAGAAGAACTTCCCAGTAATGTGAATAGTGTGCTCCACCAATGCGTCCATCTCGAGTGTCATAACATAGTTCAGTAGGGGTTTGAATCCTGCAAATGCCCAGTGTGTGTGGAGGGGGGTTAGTGTGTGTGCAAGTCTGTATGAAAGGAATGTCCCTTTTGGCAACTAGGAGAACACACTACAGGATGCACATTCCCCTTTCTAAACACTGATGACGTCAGCACCCTATAAGTACTGCAGGAGAAGGGAAACCTCCCAGTAATATGAATAGCATGCTCCGCTAATGCGTCCGTCTCGAGTGTCATAACATAGTTAAGTAGGGGTTTGAATCCTGCAAATGCCCAGTGTGTGTGGAGGGGTGTTAGTGTGTGTGCAAGTCTGTATGAAAGAAATGTCCCTTTTGGCAAGTCGGAGAACACACTACAGGATGCACATTCCTTTATCTAAACACTGATGATGTCAGCACCCTATAAGTACAGTAGGAGAAGGAAAACCTCCCAGTAATGCGAATAGTGCGCTCTGCTAATGTGTCTCTCTCAAATGTAATAACATAGTTAGGTAGGGGTTTGAATCCTGCAAATGACAAGTGTGTGTGTTTGGATGAGGGGAGTTAGTGTGTGTGCAATTCTGTATGAAAGATATGTGCTTTTTGGCAATTAGGAGAACACACTACATGATGCACATTACCCTTTCCAAACACTGATGATGTCAGCACCCTATAAGTACAGCCGGAGAAAAAGAACCTTCCAGTAATTTGAACTGCGTGCTCCGCTAATGCGTCTCTCTCAAGTGTCATAACATAGTTAAGTAGAGGTATGAATCCTGCAAATGGCAAGTGTGTGTGTGTGGGGGGGTAGTAGGGTGTGTGTAATTGCAAGTGTGAAAGAACAGTTCCTTTTGGCAACTACTACAATACACCAGATGCTGCATATTCCCCCAGTAAACACAGGTGATGTCACCACACTATAAGTACAGCCAAACAGGGCAAATCGCCCAGTAATGCAAATAGTGCGCTCCGCTACTGGGTCTCTTACTACTGTCAGAGCACAGTTAGGTATGTTTTGGAAACCCACAACTGCCATGTGTGTTTCTGTCACACAAAATGCCCATGTGTGGGTTGTTGTTCATAACAATGCATGACATTGCTTAAACCAGCAATGGCAATGCACACATGATGTATGTGTGTGCCACATACCCATATATACCTGTGACCTTCAATAGTTCC
Source organism: Protopterus annectens (assembly GCF_019279795.1). Taxonomy (NCBI): domain Eukaryota; kingdom Metazoa; phylum Chordata; order Ceratodontiformes; family Protopteridae; genus Protopterus; species Protopterus annectens. The sequence goes on from NC_056747.1 coordinate 942,309,184, forward strand.
CATGTCTGACACGTGCCTCAAGTGAATAAATGGTATTTGCACTGCATAACATTATGACTGTGTCTTACTGTGCAGGGGCTGCATGCGGTATGTGTATATACAGTGTGAGTTGTATATGGTATCATCCTAACAGCGGGGGATACACATCTGGTCTGGGCCATATAGTCTACATGTAGTCGATGAACAGGTGCTGCATGTTCCCACCTGTTGTGGGAGTGGTAACATGTTGTTCCACTGCAATTCAGTGACTACATGCTAGGAACCTTTCAGCTAGTGTGTTGTAGCTACAGTAATGCTCACACACAATGTTAGGCTGGATGTAGTCCAGCCATATAAAGACATATGTAGAGACTGTCATATCCCCAGTGTTGTTAGGGAGGACAGGTGGGTTTCCTGTGTATGGGAGGGTTGTGTGTGCCAGGTTATGAACCAGAAGGCAGTCCAACACACTGTTAGCTGCACATGGATAGGCCCTGATGCTTTGTGCTGTGCCAACAACCTGGAGGTGTGTGTATCTGTGGTGCCTTGAGATACCTCCCTTCTGTTCCTGTGTGGTACATGTGTAGGGGACGACAGGCATGGTATGAGGTATAACCTGGCAGTGATGGGTTGCACCTGTGAGCCGTGAATCAGAAATCTGTTACTGCACAGATATTGCAGTTTACCATGCTGAGGACAGTGTCCAGTGCATGCATCTTGCGGTGTACACTGCTGATGTTGTGTAGCATTACTGTTAGTGTCCTATCCCATGTGATACCCACGGAGGTGGCTATGTAATCTGAGCCCTGCATCAAAAGGCACTATGTGTGTATCAAGAGGCTTCACCAATAAACAATGGCCCATGGGTGACACGTACAAGCTGTCCCTCGCATATCATCGTGGCTTCCCTAGCATGTAAGCACACGCTGACAGCCATTGGATACCCTATGAATGACATTGGAGATTGAGCAAAATGTAGACATAGAACACCCTTCCTACATATTGTGGTAGCATACCTGATGAGGGTATAATGGCAACCAAGGTCAGGCTCATACCAGCCCGTGCCACATGCTGAGAGAGCCCTTCCATGTTCCCTATCATGTAGTCCAGGGAGGTACGTCTCAGGTCATCCATAGTGGCATGGGCAATGACTGAGTCATATGTGTCCATGCCTCTGACTGACCTGTATGCATGTGTTATGCGGTGGACCATAGTGCCCCACGGGCATATCACTGTGACCTTCACCATGTACAGCCTGTTGAGCAGGACCCCAGTGCACCGGCCAAGAGAGGTACCTGACACATCTGTAGCAGGTGTGTTGTGTAGCCCTACATGCTGTGAGTGTTTGGCACACAGGATGTGTGTGCCATGTGTGGCATGTGCTCTGTTCTGACTTAACGTATGCCTGTGTGCCAGCTGCGGAGGTGTGTGATGCTCAGGCAGGATGCTATTCTGAGGCTCCAAGTATGCCCCAGTGTGTTCATGTGTTTGGATTGCTGTCAGTGCAGGTCTATGTCAGACTGGTATTGTAGTCACTGTAGTATGTCATGCCACCTGACAGGGTATGCCAGTACTGGGTTCAGAGTGCTCAGTCCCCAGATTGGCTATGTGGTTGCATCTCACACATGTGTTGTACGTTCCTGGCCAGGGGAGAGGGTTGACTGCATACATGTGGCAGCTGTGACATTGCCACATGTCTCACATATTCCACAACTGGACCATAGAGGTGATTCAAAAGTTACCTTTGCACATGCTACCATAGTAGTGTGATTGCCATGGTGATTACCAACACATAGGGCCAATGGGGAACAACATACTGAAGGTGAGTATGTGTGGGTGTACTGCTTCTGATTTCATAGCGCTGGCATTTATGACTGCACACGTGGGCAAATGCCAGGTAAGTCATATGCAATGTGTCACAGGCAACTTACATGCGAACAGCCAGACAGTGACGTTCTGTCAAGTGAGACATTGACATACGTATAGTAAGCTATGCAGATGTCACTAGGAATCCACAGAATCTCTGTAAATCTGCATTGCAGGTGGAATCAGTGTTCCAGGGAACCTCAAGCAAACATGCATGCATGCAAACAAAGCTACAGTAAGCAGGGCTGAAAGTAGTCCATTGTACAACAAAGAAGGGGTACCACTTCCAGTAGGTAACAGTGCAAGTATGCAGGCACTATAAACATGTACCCAGGAATGCACAGTTCAGATGTCCATGGTAAAACCGAAATTATTTAAAATTTAATTTATTTTAATTAAATTGGTACTGCACACATATCAACATGCGCAAACATCCACATTGCATAGTCGTTGTGGGCAACATGCCACCATTAGTGTACATGTCCATCATTGCGTATCACTACTTGCATTACCTTCTCCGCTGTGCTACCTATGTATGTGGCTATCTGTTGACATCCTTACCACCAGTATGCAAACATGTGCAGCTGTTACACTATGGTACTTACTATGGGTGTAGATAACAATTCAGGATAGTCATACAGTTACTGCATCAGGCATGCTGGGATATACACACAATCATATCAGCACACTGTACTGTTACCAACATGATACTATTAATAGACTTCTATGTAGTCACCCTGTGCATCAGCAACATGTTAACCTGTTCCTGCACTGATGTTAGAGATTGCAGGAGGTGGCACAGTTTCATCATATGCACAGGGTGTGAACTAGGTATGCCTGAGTCTGACACTGATACCACCAATTGACATGTATGTGTGTGTGTGTTGGTGAGGGACAGCAGTACAGGGTGGGGCACTGTTGATGCAGTGTGTGCATGTATGTGGTAGCCCTAGGTGTTAACATTTCGCATGTGTGTATGCATGCACACAGTTCCACCTCATGGCTGCCATATACTGGAGTTTGTGGACAGCCACAGACTGCACCTGCCAGGTCATACAGATCAGTGTCTGTGGCCACGGACATGGTACCTGTGCCTGGCAGGGGTGTTATGGACCATATCTGGTACTAAGCCAGACTGGGTACTGTCATCAGAAGCGGGTGTTCGTTGACTGGACACAGGTCCCTGTTGGGACTGTCCAGAGCCATGTGCATGTGGTCTCCTGGGGCGGTCTGATGACAGCACAGACCCAGCATTGCTGGGGCTGCTGCTGGCACTAATGGGGCATCTGTGGGCTTGTTGTCGTCCGCGCTGACTGCCAGCTGCTGCTGTTGCTGGCATACGGCCACGTCAATGCCGCAACCGTTCACCATTACCCTCGGTCATGGACATGTAGTTGTGGAACTGCTGTAATATGTCCCCACAATGTCTGTCTATGACATCGGTGAAATTACAGATAGCATCCGCAATGTCATGCATACTGTCAGTCATGGATGTGCGACATGCTCTCAGCTCCCTCAGACCCTGTCTGGTGTACCTTTCCATACGTGACTGTGCCTGCATGACAGCCCAAAACATAGCTGAGGTTGACAGACCTCTTTGGGCACATCTGCCAGAGGCAGTATGCCCATGGATGCTCCCACGATAACCCATGGGCAACTGTCTGTGTGGTACCATCTCAGGACCCTGCCCATGGCTGCTGTGTGGGGAAGCATGTGCCACAGATACGACATTACCCTAGTCAATGCCCACTGTATCCTGTCCATCACTTAGGGACATTGGTGACATAGGATGTACTGGCAGGATGACTGTGCGCAATGGTGAGGTTGACAGCTGTGTACTGTCAATTGGCTGACCAATTACGGACCCTGACACACCTTCCTGTGCCATTACACAAATATCATCATTATCAGTACCTGTGGCACCAGATTCAGGTTCCCTGCTGCAGGACACCAGAGCAGCACCAGAACCTGTGAGAGGAAGACAGGAAACACAGTTTACAATGTCTACACAATGTTACCAGTGATGCACACATGCACACATGCACACGTGGACACATGCACACATGCACACATGCACACATGCACACATGCACATGTGAACACATGCACATGTGGACACATGCACACATGCACACGTGGACACATGCACACATGCACACATGCACACCCTGCAGTATACACACAGAGCACTACTGAGTTACACTATTATTACTAGCACTATCAAGACTATTATAGGTATTGTTAATACACACTCACCATCATGGATGGGCTGCCTTGCTGTAACACCGGAGGGACCTGCAGAAATGAGGGGATTAATGTCAGTGGGCACAACTGTGCCATTGATACTGCTTATGATACAGTTCAGTAGTACAATAGTTGCCTTTCACATGTCAGCTGCTGATATTGGCAATATCACACCTGCACAATTACATACTATGTTGACATCTACATATCAAGGACACACCTTACACATGCATAAACTAACAATGTACAGAACAGTCAAGTGTACATATGGCATATTACCTGCACGCTCCATGTCGTGTTGCTGTGTGGCTCCAGCCTCCATCATAATGCAGGTGTGTTGCTGTTGATGTTCCTGGGCTGGAGCCACAACACTTAGGAGTAGCCCCTCCAGTCAACACTTAGGCGTAGCCCCTCCAGTCTGGTGAGGGGGGGATGTGTGGCCACCCCACCTCCTGTGGCAACCTGTTGCCTGTGGATATCCGACGCACGCTAATGGACATTTCTGATTAAATCACTGCAGTGATGTTGTACCTGCTCATATGTCCTATTATGCGTGTCAATGTCATTTACCCTACGGACAAGATCTTGCCACAGTGCAGCCCTCTCCTGCTGATTCTGGCTGGTGCGGGAAAACAGTATGTCATAATCCCTCTGGCTCTGGTGTATCTCTTCATCTTCTGCAGCAGAGTAGGCAGGATTTCGCTGACACGCCATGTCCCTGAAAGAGAACACAAACAGTATATCAGCAAACTATGACAGCAAAATATGGCACACATACTATACATGATACTCAACTGTAGTGATATACCACTACTCCCATATGTAGCACGTGTGTGTCTCTTGGTGGATACACATGTACATGGCCAGATATCAGTGCTCAGCTGACACCTGTGCAACAATACCTGCCACATTCCATACTACATAGTACCAAGCCCCATCAGTCAGCACACTGAGACAGGTCCAATGCACCACCTCACTCTGGGGGTCCATAACAAGGTACTGTATGTGGAACATCATCCACTAGTGTGATCTGGACACAAACTAATCGGCCTGGATATACATATCCCACCACCACCACCAGCACAGTAGACTACTTTGAAATACATGTGAATAGACAGATTTTCACTTGTTAGGACTGAGATGGTATCCATGCAGCCCACTGGGCCAGTGGAAGCCACAACCCACAATGCTGACCCCTTTTCAAATGCTTCCCACGGACATCCCCAAGAATGCATGGAACATGCACACACAATTCTAACCCAGACCCTATGCACAAAGGTTAAGCATCCTGTCTGGTGGACCCCAGCCAAAGACAAATTGTATAATGATAGAAGGAGGCTACTGCAAGACAGAGCAGAATCACATAAAGGGAAGGCATCTGTGGTCAGCACTAGTAAAAAGCTAAGTTCTCTCATAACAACATCCAAGGCCAACTCTGAGAGAAAAATGGCCAAGGACACTAAAGATAACCACAAGGCCTTCTTCAGTTTTGTTAGAAACATGGATCAAAAGCCTCAGATATGCTCAGAGTTAGTACACAACTACATAAAATTCACTTAACCCAGAGATATTGGCAACATTCTGGCAGACAGGTTCAGTGCAAATATCCCCCCTCCCTCTCCCCCAAAAGAAGAAATACTTATCACAGCTGAATGTAACCTCCCTGTCATCTCAGATGTCCAGGTGAGGGCCGCCCTCAGCAAAGCAGAACACACAGCATCAATGGTACCTGATGGTATCCCTGGATGTGTGCTACGTGATCTCCAAGAGGAGCTACAACTGCATATAATAATGATATTTAACCTTAGCCTTACTACGGGATATGTACCTGAACACTGGCGTACAGCAACAGTGGTCCCACTCCACAAAGGAGGCACCTCTACAGACCCTGGGAACTACCGCCCCATAAGCTTAACCAGCCTGGTCTGCAAAGCTATGGAAAGATTCATTATGGAACTCATATACAGCGACATTGGGGACCTACAGACACTTGATCCCACCCAGTTTGGCTTTGTGAAGGGCTGATCCTGCCTTTTGAACCTGGTTGACTTTTTCAAAACAGTCACTACAGCCATTGATGAGGGCAAAGCAGTCCATACAGCCTACCTGGACTTGCCTAAGGCCTTCAACACAATACCCCACTCAGGCATCATAGACAAGCTCATCAGCTTAAATGTTAATACATATGTCACATGATGGGTTGCAAACTGGTTTAACAACAGAATCCATAAAGTCAAAATTGCGGGAGCCATGTCAGACTCAAAGCCAGTCACAAGTGGTATCCCACAGGGCTCTGTCCTAGGACCCCTCTTGTTTGGCATTTACTTCTCAGATGTGAAAGCAAACATGGGTGGGTTGTGGATGACAAAGTTCCCAGATGACTGCAAACTAGGCACCATAGTCGATACACCAGCTGACACACACATCCTACAGACAGGCCTCACTGAAACGGACAACTGGTGCCAGAATCATGGCCTAACACTGAATGGCATGAAATGTATAGTCATCCCCTTTGGGTAAAACAACGTACACACAACTTATCACATAGACATACATATAGATACAGACCAGTAACACATATGGAGGGTTCACAGTATGTAGACTATTAAATTGTTACTTTACATTACCTGTGTTTGTCACAGCGGATTGTGTTACCGTTTGTATAGGTTCCTGCTGCTGCTAGCCCAGCTTGATACTGTCACTGATGACAGCTTCAACTTAGTTTTTCTTAAGTGTAGTTTTTGTTTGTGTTTTTATTTTCTTTTTTTCTTTCTTTTTCTCTCTCTCTCTCTCTCTGCCTCCAGACTGTGCAATGAAAGTATTGCATGCGTGGACTGGGAGTACAGGATGCTTTTGTAGGTATCTGCATATGTCCATGTGATGGCTTCTGCACCAATTGTTAGCCAGCATTTGCTGATTGCATGCAGCCAGTTGTGTACTGATTGCAGTTCTCACTGTGATTTCAGGACAGTGCTATAAAAGGGTATGTGAGATAGGCATTGCCCTTTCAGATTGTAAGGGCGGGGACCATGCTGGTATGCTGTGGACACTGTTCTGTGAGTGTAAAGGTTAGTATCTCTCTCATAATTCAGGCTGTGTTGTAGATTAACATTTCTCCATTCATCTCTCCTGTTTCCTGTACTAAGTGTGTATGTAAACTGACACCTACAACTACTACTACTACTGTTAATATGGGTGTGTGTGCTTTCCTGTGGGACTTGTGGTGTGTGGCTTGCAAGGTGCTACACTGACATTATTACCTACTAGCTACCAACTAGCATGGCTGTTTCTGTTCACACACTACTATTATAGAAATCCACTAGATTTGACAGTAAATATACATGACATGCTTTGTGTACTACACATCCTATATTCCCTTTACATTCATTCCTACTATTACATGATATATTTATTGTAGCACAATGTTTTTATATAACAGTCATGGCTTAGTGGTAAGTCATGCAGACTACTGTTTCCAAGGTCCTGGGTTTGGGACTGACAGTGGGATTTTATTTTGCTTTTGAACAGACTAGAGTGACTAAGGCACTTTTAAGCAGTTGTAATCAGGTTAGCGCTGGTTTGCGCGGAGCTCCCGCATGCGCACTGGTATTCAGCTCCGCGCACACCCGCTTACAACCGCTTAAAAGTGCTTACTCGTGCGCACACTCGTGCTATTTTCTTTGAAAGAAATGAAAATGGGGAGACAGGAAAGTGGTGAAAAAGGGGTCACAAAGAGGGTAAGACATTAGGGAAACAAGCTTGGGTTTTGCAGGAGGGATGTAGGTAAGGCCCATAGCTGCCCATTTCTTCATCAGCAACAGCTGTGCATATGTTTGTAATTTGGTGTGACATTTGAAACCTTCCACCCCTGAGAGAGGTGTAAGGACAACAATAATACTTGTTGTACAGCCAATTGTAATTGACAGTTTCCATGTCCAGCAGACATGTGTGCGAAATGGGCAGCTATGTATGGGGCGTAATTTTTTTGTGGGTACAGAGTGCCCTTTTTTTTTTTTTTCAGGTGAGAGTGGTATGTCAGGTAATGGAAGTCGGTATAGCTGGGGAGGTAGGTTGGGTAGGTCAACAGACAAGACAAACAAGACGCATACAGGGGCGGTGTATGACACATGTGGGGGGGTTACACAATTGACGGGGATGGATGTTTGGATATCCAGAGCCCATGAGCCCACAGATGGCAACAGTGGAACTGATATCCCCACCCATGGGCAGTTGCCACTGTACATTCACTGCCCAGGATGGGGCTGTGCTGGGGGCTGTGTAGGCCAGGCAACAGGCATGCCCGTTAGTTGTGCCAACTGTGCCTCAAGCTGGCGTAGGGGTCCAAGAACAGATTCCTGGATCTCCCTACGCACCACAGTCTGGACGCTACGGAGGGTGAGTGGTGGTTCTCCTCTGGCCACACTTGCAGAGGTGGGACGAGCCCTATCCCCTGCAGTGCTTCCACCCGCAGGTGGCACAGGGCCACCGGAGGAGGGTCTGGACTGGGCACTACTGCCAGGTGCACTCGCCAGCTGAGGTGGGAGAGGTGGGTCCGCTGGAACCCGCCTTCCCTGTCGTCCTATGTTTTGCATTATGTCATGACAGTTTGGGTTAGTAACATACAATACCATTCGCAATTAGTTGTAACAGCATGCATCAGTATTCCCATTAACCAAACACCCAGATATTCACACCATTGAACAGCGAGCATAACACATGCATAATTTGAACAGCAATACACAGTCCAACAACATGCAGGGTTGATGTATGAACAGGGCAGATGCATCAACGTACATGCAAATATGTATGACCCAACAGGACAAATGTCCAGGGGTGTTAATTGTGATTGCACATACCAATTTCACGTGGAATGGATTATATGTGGTTATAGGGTAGGGTGAAGAAAATATAATTAACACCTTCAAATACCAATACATATGCTGTACATTTCTAATAGCTGCAGATATATACACACTACAGTTCTACCTACAGTTTCCTATGTGATAACTACTTCAAGTTGGTGATAGGAATGTTACTGCTACATCAATATACATTTTCATTTTTATTCATACACGTTCATATCTGGCTCTGTTCAGCTACATCATCCTGCTACATTTGCTTTATATAGCTATAGACAACTGTGGATGTTTGGTATTTCAGACAATCATACTATCTGCATATTGCAGACTGAGAGCAACATATCCAGATTTTGGGATACACATTCCAGCTGCAGGAACATTTTGAACACATTTCACAGTTTGGTTCTGCTTGTCACATTCATTTCATTCTGTACTGACTGCAGTATACTTTATTCAGGAGTTATTACTACTTTATTGGTGGATTCATAACTCTTTCTCACACTCTCTCACTTGTTTTATTTTTACAATCCAGGATGGTACTTACTTCTAGGCTTTATTGACATGTTTTACCTGTAGTTATTACAATCCTTTCCAACAGTCTCACTTCTGTCATGTTTCAGTATTTCAACAGGGATATATTTCACACATGTGTTTTGCTCATCTTCTGCAGCTGTACTTTTCAGCCTGCTGCAGGTTGTGTACTATAATATTACAGGTGGGGCATCTTTATTTCAGACTTTATTTCAGACATTTTCATTTTTCTGTTTGGATTACAGACTGCAACACACTTTTGTAATCAAGCAATACTTGATTACACTCTTACACTGTTACTTGCACATTTTATTACTTAGTGACTACACTGCACTCTTTTGCTAACTGTCATACTTTTATATTTATTTATAGTTACAGGGAGAGGATTACTGACCTGCCTGGTGGTGCAACCGCACCAGCCTATCACCATAAGCTCTGCGGTTTGCAGAACGGACACCTGCAGCTGTAATATAAATAAAGTGATATTGGAATACACATCTCCATAATATCAGCTAGGTTAATTTCTTACATACATAATTAGATGTAACTTACTCAGTAGTGGGGCGTTGGGCATTTGCCGGGCCTCCTGGATCCAAAGGTTCAGTTGGTCCTGCTTACATCTCTTCAGGTCCGCATGGTGGTGACGGACCTGCTCACCAGTCCTTGGAATCCCTGTGGCACTGGTGAGATCATGAGCCAACCGGTCCCACGCCTCAGCCCTATATGCTCCCCACAGAACCTGGCCCTGCATGAGTTGGGCCTCATGATTGTGGACAAGGAGCCAAACCATATATCTGGACTCCTCAATGCCCCACCTCTGTGCTCAGAAGCAACTACCCTCACCTACTCCTGACATTCTGGCTGCTAGTTAGTTCTACAAATGGTTATGCTGTGTATTCCCGACTATGGGGCTTATATATGCCGTTTTTCCCGCACTTATCTGTAATTGGCCATTTTGGAATTGTATCAGCTTCACAAAACCTGCTTTGTCATGCTCCTCTTTCTATTCATTCCTATATATTTGCTATTACTGCATTTCTAAGTATATCTGTCATGGCTTAGTGGTTCAGTACCTTGACTATGGTGCATGGTATCCTGGGTTCGAACCTGGCCACTGCTTTTTATATTTTATGTCTGTCTAGACAGGCTAGGAGGTGTGTCTGTGTAAAGGCAGTTTTGTTACAGCTTGCTCAACGTTGCCCGTCAGTTAGCTTGTTGGCGTGGTGCGCAGCTCCGTGCACATGGGTTACGCTGGTTTACGCATTGTTTGGCTGTCAGCATGCATATTATGCTCAGCTCAGCTACGGGCACACAGTTTCAGCGTGTTAAACCATGGCTCACCTACGGGCACTCATTTGCACCTGTTAAACCACTGCTCACCTTCGGGCACTCATTTTACACCTGTTAAACCACTGCTCACCTACGGGCAGATGCACTCACCTTGCTAAACTGTAGCTCAGCTATAGGCACATCTGGCATTTGTTATTATTTTGTTATCTCACATTTCTTCAAAATAAATGGCCTATTTCATTACATTTTACAGAAAATAATATTTTATATGCGTACATATATGTCAGGGACTTCTTTCGTGCTTATTTCACTCAAAATAAAATTTGATGCTGTGGGGGCTTGAACCATGACTGCCTGCTCTTCAGCCAATGTCTCTACTGCTAAGCTATTGCTTTTTGGCTTACTTTGCATAGTTAGTTCTTATATGCTTTTCCACTTACTGCTAACTGTGGCTGAGCTACGGGCATGCCCACGCAAACAAGCGCACTCACGGGCAAACATCTTTACAATATAAAAAAAATATAACATGTTCATTTATATAATTTTATGTTCATAGTCTGTGGGGGCATGTGTTGTGTTGTGTTTATTCACATTTCCATGTACTCTGTCGTGAGGGTTTACTTTAGGCACTTTTACTCTTCTGGGGGTGTGTCCGCTTGCAGGGCTCGGCCTATGGACACGCCCCCTACTGTCTTCCATGGACCATGTAAGCCTTAGGTGTGATTCAGCATGCCCTCATGCATATGCATGACATGATGACGTCACACCGTTTAACTGCAGCCTCCGTGTAAGCCTTGTAACTCTTACACGGAGGCTTTGTGAATCCTGCCCTTTAAGTATTCAGTATTAACAAATGTAGCCTTTTCATTTTTTATGGGATGAGAGGCTGAGCAAACATATTATACACTGCAGAGTCATTATTAGATTCAACCCTTAGAGGAGTACACTCCATTACAATTCATTGTAAAAGTAAAAATTACATAAACATGTCTTTTCTGGAAAAAAAAACTAGGGTCTACAGAGACTTGAAAAGAGAAGACTTAAAAAAGAAAAGAGAAGAGGTACTGCTGTAGTACACGTTTTAAATGATATAAGGAGCTTTGATGTGTAGAAGTTAGAAAAAGAACACTAGAAGTAGCAAAAAACAAAGAAATACAAATTATAGGCATTACATCATTTTTACTACTTAATGGAAGAAATTATTTATTTAAATTTTAGACTGTTTATTTACGTATGTTTGCTTGTTAACCACAGTAGAAAGTTGATCCAGGTTCAGATCAGCAATACATAATAATAATAATAATAATAATAATAATAATAATAATAATAATATTCATACACAAAAAGAACAAGCAGAGACAAGGCTTACAAAAGGTAACAGTTGGAAACAAATACATGAAAGCAGATAATTACTTTTATGAATGCTAAAAATTATGTAGACAAATGGTAAATTGTAAGAGATGACAAGCATAGAAGCTAATACAGTTCATTGCAAACAAAACTGTATAATCTCACAAAATTAACTATGTACAAGTTCGACCCACTAAAGCAGTCAAAGAAGAAGTAGCTATGACAAAAGTAATACAAATAATATAATACTTTAAAGAATGTTCTTCACTGAGCTTGCAGGGCAAGGCAACTCTCATGCTGAAGTATTTTAATAAGGTAAGAGATAGCTGGGTGCAAGTGATTAGTTGGCATAGGAAGGAGAGATGTTGACAGGGTTATTATGAATACCGATGCTAAAAAGTCAGCAGAAATAAATGTATTCCATCCATGAATCATTCAAGTAACTTCACGAGGAAGAAGCATTTACCAGTGATTTAGATAACAGAAGTATTTATTAAGTGTAATAAAAAGAGGGGATCAACAAAATAGTGATGATGTATTTACAAAGGATGTAGGGAAGGAGGATATATCAAATTGTGAACACAGCAGAAAACAAGAGTCCTGCAAGAACCCTATATATCAACCACTAGGTGAGATGTTAGAAATTCACATTATAGCTGAAGCAAAAATATATTCACAACTGCAAAATGAGTTGAAATAATCTTTAAAAATTTAAAATCCATATCAATGAAATGCCACGGATACCCAGGTCAAGGATAATAGATGTAACCATAGCGATTATCATGCAATTGACAATGTAAGCACCACAACAGAAGACATCCGGGAGGTTGCATATCAAATACAGGCAGTAAAGCCAGCATATAGGGGGTAATGAACTAGATGTGTCAGAGGGAAATTCTGAATTCATGGAATATGAAACTTTGCTTTGAAAAATCAAAAGTATAATGCTAAAACTATTTCTTAGTCTAGCCAGATTATCATATTTGAAAATGAAGTACAATTTTCTTCAGGAACTGCAAAATCATATAGTATTCTCTTTTTAAATCAGCTGCCTGCATGTGTTGTGCCTGCTGAAGGTATTCTTTCTTTCTTTTTTTTTTTTGGAGGATCTTGGGTAAACATGTTGAAATGCTATGAGGACATTAGTCACCATACTTGGGCCATCCAATAATTTTAGTAATAGCACTGTGATGGGGGGGGGGTGTACTTTGTTGACAACAGTAACTGGAGCTTGCAATGACAGTACTCCATATTGTTCTGGAACTTGGATATTCTGCAAATTCAACAGGAAGCATTGCTAAAATTCCAGCAGATATACTGGTGGCATCATGCCTTTCCACATCTGTTGGCTCTGCCCCTTCTAGATTTCCTGTGAATACAATGTGCTGACAAATAAGTTTTAAAATGGTGTGACTGCTTTAAGGATCATTGGTTGCATCTAATCAAATCTTGTGTGCAGACAATAAATTCAAATCGAGTAGCCAATTGCTTTTGTAACTGAAGTTGAAGTCTATTCTATATGTATAACCCTGATGTATCTGTTGCATTTACTGCCACAGTGTTTTGCAAACTGAATTGATACTCAGTATGTTTAACTGATGAAAATTATCTTTAATGCTGAGGTTAGCCACCTTCTCAAACTCTATAGTTATGAAATACAGCTGCAGGAAAATGTTCTCGTCATTAGCAATGTCAAAAAAAATCCCAAACGATATGTTGCACCCTATGCTGGCCTCTGTGGATGCCAGAGCCACAACATTTGAGATCACTTCTGATTCGTGGCTGTTGTTGATGTACCTAATGATTGTATTTTTGCTTGCAAATGTTGATGCCCAGAGAAAATACTCTTTCCATAATATACTGACTAGACTTTTGCATCTCTTGCAAGTTGTTTCTGATTAGCAACAGCAACACAGTCATGTCAGCTTCATTCATCTCATCCATCAAGAAGAGACACAGTCCTTCCCTGTAACAGGACACATTCCTTGATAAATATCATTCACACATTCCAGTGTGTCATAGAATTGTCTGTCCTGTCAACTCCTCATCCTGTAGACTACCTTTCCTATGAATTTCTTAGGGAACAATGTCTGTACTACAGTCTTACAAGGCATGTCTTTACTACATCCTCTGTCAACCAACATACACATTATTTCAGCTATGGCAGGTGTTGTGGGAGTAGAGTGTATAGCTGTAGCTAGAGGAGTACATGTATTTATTTACTGACATTTGTTTACCAGGAAAGTTCAACTGGAGGATAATTTTAACTATTTTTAGTGGAGGCTTGGGGAGAAAATCTCCACAAATAAAATAATAGAAAATACATATGCATAGGTGAAAACTGACATCATATTACAATATACTGTAAATACACAGATAAATAAAAATAATACATGTGTCTGGTATAATAATACGCATATACCATCATTAAAACAAAATAAATACAATATCATGTAGTATTGAAATATGCCGACATGTTAGAAGTGTGAGGGTTTATTACTCACTCAAAGCAAACGTCAGAGTGGAAAAATTCAAACAGTGGATAAGGAGGAGGAGATTAAGAGGGGGGGGGTGAGAAAAAAAGTATTTGTTAGAGCTAATAAGTGCGTGTGGTGGATATAGGAGACAGGAGAAATAATGAGTAAAAGCAACACTGAGCAAAAGGGAAATAAGAATAAGAGAAATAAAAAACAAAGAAAAGGAAAATATGATGTATATGAGTATTAGAGGAGAAGGAGTTGAAACGTTAGCCAACAGAGCTGCAAATGCAAAGCCGTGAGTTAGAGAGGAATTCTTTTAGTTGCAGATTGAATAAATAAATGTTATGTATTGCCATAATTGGTGAAGGATTGTGTTGGTGTGACAGAGCAAGATGCAGAGGACTGGAAGAAATGGAAACAGATGATCTGCTGTGGTGACCCTTAACGGGAGCAGCCAAAAGAAGAGGTGTTTGTACAGACTTTGACTGCAGTTTTCGTAAGGATTATAGAAGCAAGCAGATTTTTGTCAGAAGATGGAGGGTGACAATTTGAGAAATAGTGGTGGAGAATTGTACTTATAGCTAGCCAGGAAATGAAATTAAATATAGTTTTGTGTGTTAAGAGAAACTGGGTGTCGTTCAGTTGGTAGGATAGTTCTAGCCAATTTATAATTTTTATTGCAGAACAGTGATGTGTTCTGTGACTTCTAAGAGGTACACATCTAGCTACCTCTTTGTAACACTGTTCTAGTTTAGATTTTAAGGCAGTCTGGAGGTTAGTCAAGATAGGAGAACCATATAATGAAGAAGGGAGTAGGTATATAGTGGCAAGAGTAGATCTGGTGGATGCAGTAAGGGTTTTCTTTGGCGCTATTTAGCATTCCTATATTTTGTTTGTGATTTTTTTTACATTGCTCTGTATGTGGAGGTCATATTTCAGATCGTCATTTATTCTAAACCCCCAGAAGCTTTGTTTGGAGCACAACTTTAATTGACATATTATTCAGAGATGTGATCTTAATTTTTCTCCTGGGTAAGTGATTTGGGGAAAAATAAAAGGAGTTTGGTATTCTTAGGATTAAAAAGGACTTAACTGTTACAAAACCAGTTTTCAATAAAGGCACATTGTGTAATCTTTTCTAAATGTTCTTGGTTGTCTGAGAGGCTAACAAGGGTGGAATCATCTGTATATGGTACTAAGAATGCTTGTTGTATATAAGTTTGAAGATTGTTTATAATAATATTAAATAAAAGATGTCCAAGATAAATCATTTTGGTACATATGTAATTATGGGTAGATAAGGGTAAAGGGTAGAATTACATTTGACTGCTAAGTAGCATTCTGACAAGTAATTATTAAATCACCAAAGATAATTTATTTATTTATATTTGTTGACCGGGAGTGTCCGACGGGATGTAGGTCCATTTTCAGCAGAGGCCCGGGGAGAAAAGCTCCACAGTTAAAATAAACAGACAGTAGTTACATTGGATTACATAGCGATTAACAATTTACATAGCAATTACTTACAACATATTTACAGATGAAGAACATAGTACATCAGTAGACAACTAGAATCTTTATCTGTGAAGTACATAACAGACATTAACAAATGTTACAAGAAGAAGTTCCTGCTGTATAATAAGTACTAGGCTTATGATCATCTGAGCTTGCTATAATCAAGATAGTTAGTGGAGTGGAAAGAAAGGTAGTGGTTGGATGGGGAGGGTGATATTAGAGTGGGAGTTGCAAGGGCAAAGCCAGCATGTTTTTAGGTGCGCTTTTAGTAAAGTTTTGAAGTGGGTGCATGATGGTACGGAGGTAATTGTGGGTGGCAGGGAGTTCCATAATTTGGCTATGGTGCAAGAGAATAGTGCTTCACCAGCAGAGTTATTGGCTTTAGTGATCTGCAAGTGATTTTTGTTGCTGGATCTTAGTGGTCTGGTGGTGCGATAGGGTTGGAGGAGATTCTGGAGGGATGGGACATTTAGTGGATGGTTTACTAGTTTGTGGGCGAGTGAGAGTTGATACCATTGAAGGAGGTGAGGGAGTTCAAGCCAGCCCAGTTCAGCAAGTGAGAGACAGTGATGACTAAGGTATGATGCCCCTGTGGCGAATTTGGCGATTTTGTTGTAGCAGGTCTCTTGCTTGTTTAAATCGCATTGCCTTAGGTTGGTATATATTGGACAGGCATAAAGTAGGGTGGAGATAAGGTGGGAATTTGCTATTGAAATCTTTGCTGCTTTGCTCACATAAGGCTGTGAGATACCCACTGTGGACAATTGTAGTAGGAGTTTTTTATGAGTCCGTGTGTTGAATAATTTGGATGCATCTAGGTGTAAAGAAGATAATGTTTACATCTATCTATGGCTTTATTTATGTTGGCTGTAAACATTAGGAGGGCAGTTGTCATGCTGCAGGCAGTTCTAAAAGTTTACGTCTATCTATGGCTTTATTTATGTTAGCTGTAAACATTAGGAGGGCAGCTGTCATGCTGCAGGCGATTCTAAAGCCATGCTGAGTATCGGTTAGTAATTGTTTAAGAGATGCTGGAGCAGTTGTTCATGGACACATTTTTCCAATCTTGTTAAGAGGGGAGATACAATGGCAATAGGTCTAAAATTAGATATTTTGATTGAATTGCCACTTTTATGGATAGACAGGGATTTCATGGCATTTCTTTCCCAGATGGTAGGAAAATAGGATTCATATATTGTCCCGTTTATAAGGATGCAATGGTGTTAGCAGAAATTTTGAGGTATTCTGCAGGATGATTATCTGTAGAGGGTGAACAGGGTTTAAGTTTGGATAATAATTTTTATAAAGTAGGTTTAAATGGTTTTAGTGTGAGGGTGGGAGTATTAGTGGTTGGGGTAGGCATGATTCAAGGGAGTCAGGAAAGGATAATTGGTGAGGGCAGCTATACTGTCAGTGAAATATGAGTTAAACTTGATGGCTGTTTCTAAGAAGGACTTATTAGGACAAGCATTAAGGACATTGTTAGTTCCTGGTTACAAAATTTGTTTGATGGATGATCAGAATTTGTGGAAATTATATCTATAGTTATTTTGTAAATCAGAATAATATTGTTCCTTATCAAGGCTGACTTGCTTTTTGGTAAGGATACAAAGTTCTTTAAGATGTTGTAGGTTTTCTGGAGTATTAAGTTTCTGCCACTCTTTCCATGCCTTGTCTCTATTTTGCAATAGACTTCTACTCTGATTAGTAAGCCACAGGAAAAAGGTAGATTTTGTTCTCTTCCTAGCCACAGGACAAAGGTAGATTTTGTTCTCTTCCTACATAGTAGGGAAAGGTTGTTTAGGATGCTTAAAAAGCTGAACTGAACTTTTCTACTGCCTCATCTAGTGGCACGGCCATTTGAATAATCCACTTAACCGAGCAGCTAAAAATGATTCAGAGAATTTTGAGAGATTAGGAGTATTTTTGCTACTTGTTTGGAGTGGTGAGTGATGCATCTGATAGCATATGTAGGACAGTGATTACTAAGGGCTACATAAAGGGTTCCTGATGCAGTGTAGTTGCAAGGATCAGAGACCCAAATCCAGTCAAGAATAAGACCTGTGGCCAGCGATGTGTTATAGTGAGTAGGAGAAGTAATAAGCTGTTTGAAGACATGAGGTTTGATGCTATAAGAAGGACAATACAAGTAAAAGTGCTCCAGGTGATAATGCCATAACCTAGAATGGTTGTTTCATTGGTTATATTTTGTAAGATCCAGTAAAGGATGTCTTCATGGGTAGAAATAACTTTTTCCAGGGGGAGATATAGAACAATTATACAATTCAGTCTGTGGTCATTTAATTGTATGTAGGAGATAACTAGCTTTGCATTACTGAATTTGGGCAGAATTGTTGTAAGAGGAGAAACTTCATACATGTTAGGATAGAAGATAGCTACGCCATCCAGCTTTTTTGTTAAGCCTGCCAGCTCTAATGATGCTGTACCCTAGGGTGAATATTTTTTTTAACACTTTTATTGAATTATCACTTGTGACACAGGCAAAATTATATTTATACAAAAGTAATCAAACTGTATTAAATTAATATTAACAAACATTATACTTCACATATATTGCTATATATCGTATAACCTAAGCAATATTACATAAATGATTCAATTCCTGCTCCCTTTTTTGTAAACAAGAAACATCTTTATTAAACCATCACTTACAAAATAAGCAATCATACATTTATATAAATGAAAACAAACCACACTGACACAATCCTAGTTGCAAAGCATTTTACATCACAAACCATAATGACACACTCCCAGATGCAAACATTATGTATCACTTAACAAACACCAGAAAGGTAAACAAACCAATTAATCAAAAAGACAGCTTGCACCAGTTGCAGGCAAACATTTTATTTAAAACAGTAGTGAAAGCTTGTAAGTGCTTTCGTCCCAAGTTTAAAACAATGCACGAACTTCATCAGACAAACTAAAAAGAGCTAAAAGTGCATTTAAATAAGGCAAGGCATATTACATCATTTCCTCTTTGCAAACTTAAAGGGAAATCATGCTCATAACCAAACATTTTGGTCCTGGATACCAAATGTAAAAATGTTACATGTTGTTACACAGTACAAACTTAAATTGCTAGTATAATGTTTAAAAACATATAATAAAGGCATATTAGAACATATTAAACATTTCATAAATATATACATACAATTATACTAGTGCTTCAAAGGGCATGGAGTTAAGCACTCAGAACATACAAGTTCCTATATAAAAAACACTTCAACTTGAAAGATGTATCAACATTTATCATACCCATTCGATTCTAACTAGTATACTTTCACATCTCTTACATGTGTCATCATACTGAAATGGGCAAGACTTGTTTTGTTTTTCTTTCGGCTTTTCCCAGTTAGGGGTCGCCACAGTTGAATTCCGGTCCGCTAATGATTGGCAGTCAATTTCTACGGTGCTGAGGTGCCAGTCTGATGCCCAACCTTCAACTAAGGCACACCCATTCACGCATGTCTTTCAAATGCCACTTGACTGTGGGGAGGACATGCAGACTCCACACAGAAGGCACTCCAGCTGAGAATCGGACTGAAGAACCTCTTGCTGTGAGGTGACAACACTACCGCTGCACCACCGTGACTTCTGAAATGGGCAAGACTGAAAATAAAAAAATTAAATAAAACTGCACTAAATGCACTATATTCAGGTCAGTAGATCTAGATGTAAACTTGTGTGCACATGTATTCTAGGTTAATTCTAGGTTCATAGACACATGAGTTGCTATAAAGCAATAAACATCCACATATGGGAACAAAGGGATATCTTATCTATTTAACGCCTTAAGGTTTAAAAGGCTAGATATAGATAAGTGGTCATTTAACCCTGGCCAGTGTGTGTGGAATCTAACCTGATCTGCCAAAATAATTCAGCTTTTTCTAACAGGTAAGGCCAGGACCCTCCTCTTAATGAAGGAGATGTTGTCCAACACAACAAACTTGAATTTATGGTCAATGTATTGATTGGTTTACCATCAAATGGTTGACAGTAACATGCTCGACAGCCATCTCCTCGACCATGGTAGGACCGACTCTCGGAATGTTGACGTTCATTTGTAAGCCCGTTTAAAAGGACGTACATGGGCAAGGATTTTTAGCATGTATTTGAATGGGAGAGTTCCACCTTAAGGTTGTCAGAATTTGCCAACGTTGCTACGTCAATCATGCAACCTACTTCATATTCATGAGTCGACATTATTTGTCGCAGAAATCACCGTTTGTGGACATGATTTTTGTCCTTTTGATAGGAAACCATATTGAGTAATGTGATTTGCCAGACCATTGACTACACAATGGTCCCTAATGTTTTGAAGGTGTTCACCTACTCTACTTTTAAGTTTCTGCTCCATTTTGCCAATGTAAAAGCATAGGCAAAAGTCACAGAGGGCACAGTAAACTACCTTCTCGGAATTACAGCTGAATTTGTCCTTAACCCTTAGTTTCATGCCGTTTATGGTGGTTTCATTTCCCTCTAGTATGTATGGGCAAAACTTACATGAACCGCAAAGAGAAACACCCCTGCCTGTACGGCAACTGAAAAGTCACAAAGGAAAACAATTCAAAAAATACAGACCAGCAGACTGTGGCAAGCAAGAAAAATTTAATATAGTGCTAAAAAGCACAAAACAAAGAAAACATTAAACAGACTGGTTTCGGCTTAAATAAAAGAAGCCTTCTTCAGTGCATAAAATTGACAAATAGAATATCCCCTTTCTCTTATATAGTCAGCAATTGAGGCTTAATTAATACACTTAATATTTAAAGGTGCTCATTCAATCCAGGAGAAAATAAACCCCCCAATTTAATAATCCATTTTTTCTCCATATTATTAAGTGTCTGATGCTATCCAATCTTATTAGATCTTAACCCTGATCCAATCAATAATGGTAAAATAAAAGGACGCATTAGTATGTGAAACAGTATGCTTGTAGAAGGCATTAGTAATTCTCTGATGTCTGATGTCACTAAAATGCTCCAGAATCCTAAATTTGACCAGATGTTAAGTCTGGCTTCACGGTTTAACCTTTACCTCGTGGATTGCTGCTGGAGACCGCGTTGGAACTGTTTGGTGGTTTTCTTGTCTGGGATGATGACTTTACTGATTATTACACTACGATTTAACTTTTATTTTGGGGATTGCTGTTCATGAACACTCAAGGACTTTAATGTGGCCTTCCATTAATGCATTTAATATTCTGGTGACACTGGGTTTTTGTTGACATTTTTTTTTATGACTTACGATTGAGTTCAGACCTGAGGCTGTTGGTTTATATACTATGTACATTTTTTTTTTTTTGTTGTTTAGGGTCGGCACATGTTGTTTTATTACATTATTGGTGTCACTAGTTGCTGGGCTTAATGACAACCATTTGAACTAAGTTCTAGCCTTGTGTCTCATTACTCTTCTTCGGGACATTACAGGAACATTTAAAAGGAATATATTGAAAGATCATTATCGGCCTTCGGCAGATATCTGCTAATAAAATATTTGGTTTTAAAGAAGTTAACAGCATTTTGCTTCATTGGATTGGATTATTCTTATATTCCTGGTCTGAAGAGACTTGTTGTATGCTGTTTGGTGTGATTTATATGACTTTGGTCTGAAGAGAATCATTGTATGCTGCTTGCTATTTTCTGCATGGTTTTGACCTGAGCAGTTTCCTTTATTTTTTAAGATTTTATTTCTGTACTTTCTGCTCAGGAGCATACAGTTTCCTGTGGTACTCATTGTTATTTGGATTAGATTATTATCAAAAGCTTGACTGGGCAGGTCTTTATTTTTATTTTCAATTTATTTTCACCAAATGGATAGCTATATGGATCCAATTAATGTTAAAATGGTTGTGTGTCAGGACTGCTTTTTTCTTGATTGAACAAACAATAACTATTTCTAGTACTGTTTAAATATATAGGGTCATTACAGCAAGATTAATTTGGACCGTGTTTTTTTCTTAGTATAAATTGGTCTCCCTCATCAATAGTGGGTGCAGCAATAAGAAGGCTGCTAGTGTCCAAGTATATCTAGCTTGTTCGGGCTCAGCACTGAGTGGTCATTGATTTACAGGGGCTGACATTCTCCAGTCGTATAGGACTTGTTCCAATATTATTTGGATTGGATTCAGCACTGTATGGGTTTTGTTCTGTTCATGATTTCTATCTAACCAACTTTGTTTATACTGGCTGACATTGTTTGAACATCATTCATTGAAGGAGTACTGCTTTCTTGTTTTCAAGACCAAAAAGGGACGGTTTGATTTTTATCATTTTGTCCCACAATCACCGAATGCACTTTAACGAAAGCACTTTCGTTAAAGTGCGTTCTAAAATAAATAAATAAATAAATAAATATTCTTTTATTCAGGGGAGCAAGCCACACCCCATGCCCCCCCTACTTTTATATTTTCACTCTGAGGTCGCACTACAGTGGGGAAAAGAGAATTGTCCCTTAACTGCACCATGGTGCGACCAGCACAAACATCATACTTAACTGAAAGTGCTTCTTCGGTTAACAGCACTTTCGGATAAGTATGTCCGGTGATTTCTGAGTGTTATCGGGGATCTGTACAGATCATATATATATATATATATATATATATATATATATATATATATATATATATATATTTATTTATTTATTTATATATATATATATATATATATATATATATTTTTTTTTTTTTTCATTGTGTGGATTTTTGCATAATTGTCCTTTGGGCAGTTTTTGTTGTTTGTTTTCTCAATGGATATAACTAGTCTACTTAAGAGGTTAGCCTCAGACTGCAATGACCTTGCGGTGTTTGGCTTGGGTGTTGCTCAACCCCAACAGAATGGATTCACCTTAGCACCTATTGACAACACGTGAGGCAAACGTTTTGAGGTTGAACAAGAGCATGAGGTCTCTTCGTAGCAATGTGTGGCATCTTAGGCTGTTTAAGACTTACATTACAAAGGATATTACACCTAGGGGACTCAAGAGTCCATATTCAGCCACTTGTAAATAATATTGATGCCACTTTGACTAAGCTTTGGGCTGATGCCCAACATAAGGCTACTATGAATTTTGTGGAGATCCTAGCAGGACACTACGAAAGGATTCTTGACCAAGAGTTACAAGATATTACACAGATGTGTGATTCAGTTAAACAGTTTGAGGGTCAACCCACTTACAATTTGAACTTTAAGAAACTCAGCAATGATTTATTGAGTTTAAGGAGAGAAAGAAGAAGAAATTTTTGAGGGATCTCACTGATTATGACAGCGGGGATCCTTTTTCTAAAAATCAGGCCAAACATGTAAGGTTTCAATAATCACATAAATTTGCTTCCAGAAAAAAATGACCACACTCTATTTTAAAGAAAATATCCTCTATGAGTTATGAAACTTCTGGAGATGATTCATCTTCAGCCCTTGAGTCTAATGCACAATGCACCACAGGATCCAAAACACCAAAAATAAGTAATAATATCCCTTTAGATGTAAACAAAACTGGGGGGGGGGCAGGAAGCACAAACGGGTTGGATAACATGGAAGGGTTATTGAGAATGTTTGCTCAGAAATAACCAATTCTAATGTGTTAAACATTTCATCTTGCTCCTTGTCATCTGTTCATATTGATATTTTGAATAAAGGACTAACTTTTATACCTGGGTTTTTTGTTCCTGAGGACAGTTTTGCTAATGATATTGTTACTTTCTGTAGAACGCTTAACCTAAGGTTATTTTTTCAGGATGGAGACTCCATTGGGGTCCAGGATGAATTTAGATATCATAAATCTACTTTTACACCTCCCATGAATTCTAATGTGCAAATGTTTCAGAATAGTGTGCTTAGGGATATACATTTCTACTCTAGGGGGTCTGGTGTCAGATCAAATAATCTCTCAAAGATAGAACTGCAATGTATTAAGGAATTGGCCAATAACCATGGACTGGTCATATTGTCTGCTAATAAAGGTCAGGCGGTTGTAGTCCAAGATTGGGCTCAATATAATGCCGAAGCTATGAGGCAACTTTCTGATGGACGTTATTATACGTGCTTGTCCCTTAATCCGACCCCGTCCTTTAATAAACAGATTGATGAATTCCTAACTTTAGCTAAAGATGAGGGTATTATTTCAAACCAAACCTTCTATCATCTATCTGTACCAGACCCCCTCTCCCAATATATCTATTTTCTTCCAAAAATACATAAGGACCCATGGAATCCCCCTGATAGACCAATTGTATCGGGAAGAGGCTCATTAACAGAACCATTGTCCCAATTTCTAAGTACCTTAAACCCCTTTTGAAGTGGGTACATGCCCGCATACAGGACACAACTGAATTTCTGCAGATAATTTCTAAATTACAGCTAGAACTGGGATGGTTACTTTTTACCCTTGATGTAACTGCCCTATATACTAATATTCCTCACTGGACAGGTATTGATGCTTTGGAATATTGTCTATCCAGATCTGGATTATATTCCCCTGGATTTAATACACTTCTATTAGGATTAGCTGAACATGTCCTTACCAAAAATTAATTTTTATATCGTGATGCATGTTATCTTCAAATTCAGGGTACAGTTATGGGGACTTCTTTTGCCCCAATATATGCTGATCTATTTATGGCATACATTGAAGAGCACATTATCTATGATAGTTCCCACAATATATTTTTGGTGGACATGGACATATGGAGGAGATATTTGGATGATTGCTGGTTGGTGTGGAGATTGGATTCTGAGTACCTTCATGAATTTGTCAACTATTTAAATGAAAACAAGTGGGGAGTACAATTTACAGTGAACTACAGTAAGGACTGTATTACATTTTTGGATGTATTGGTGACTAGGCAAATGGATAACACTTCAAGTTCTGAAGTTTACTGTAAATGCCCGGAGTACAATTCCTTTCTCCATGCCACCAGCTATCATCCTCCACACATATGTAGGAATATTCCAAAATCTCAATATATGAGAATGAAACGTATTTGTTCCAAGGAAGCTTCATATGATATGTATAGGGACGACCTCACCTCCCGGTTTTTGAATAGGGGTTAGAAGTTGGAGCATATACTACATGCTGAGAATACTGTGGACTCTATACATAGGGATTCTCTTCTAGAATATAAGGTTAAGCCTCAAGAGCATGAGCCAGTTATTCTTTACTTATAATAGGAACACTGCTGTTGTAACTAATAGTGTCCAACGGCCTTGGAATATTTGCTTGACGGATAATAAATTATCTGAAATTTTGAATAATAGATGCCAGTATTCTTATAGGAAGGGTAGGAACCTGGGTTCTATCTTGAGTCACTATAAATGAGGGTGTAGCCAGCAAGTTCCACAGGTCCAATCTACTTTATTAGGGGACTATTTGGTTGGTTGTTTTCCCTGTGGTCACTGTGCATACTGTTCCAGGATTTGTAAGACCAAAGATTTTAGCAGCAAAAATACCAGTAAAGTGTTTAGCATTTCATTTTTTGCTAACTGTCAAACTGATTGAGTCATTTACCTGGCTACGTGTAGTTGTTTCACATTTTATATTGGCCAGACTTCACGTCTGGTCAAATTTAGGATTGTGGAGCATTTTAGTGACATCAGACATCAGAGAATTACTAATGCCCTCTACAAACATATTGTTTCACATACTAATGTGTCCTTTTATTTTACCATTATTGATTGGATCAGGGGTAATAGATCTAATAAGATTGTATGGCATCAGACTCTTAATAATATGGAAAAAATGGATTATTAAATTGGGGGGGGGGTTATTTTCTCCTGGATTGAATGAGCACATTTAAATATTAAGTGTATTAATTAAGCCTCAATTGCTGACTACATAAGAGAAAGGGGATGTTCTATTTGTCAATTTTATGCACTAAAGAAGGCTTCTTTTATTTAAGCCAAAACCGGTCTGTTTAATGTTCTCTTTGTTATGTGCTTTTTAGCACTACATTAAATTTTTCTTGCTTGCCACAGTCTGCTAGTCTGTATTTTTCAAAATTGACATAAACCACATTTGTGCATATAGCCTGCCTTATGTGGTTTATCTTGATGTTCTAATAAGGATTTTATGTTCTGCCCTTTACGGAAAACACAAGTGGGTTTGTTCCCCAAAATGATTCTCAAATCTGTTTCATTTATTAGCAGTTTCCAGGTCTTTTCTAGGATGTTCTTAATAGACTAGGCGTCAACTGAAAAAGTAGTAAGAAAAGATTTAAACAAGCTAGCATCATTTGTCTCTGTCATTGAAACAACTACATTTGAGATATATTCAATAATTACACTCATGGTGGAATTAGAGATGAAATGATTACTACAGGACACTTCTGTGTCCAGGAGGGGAGTAAAGTAGCCACTCTCTCGTTTAACCAGGACTTCATTTTTAATGTTGTCAACTAGAGTTTGTGGATAACCTCTTCTAAGAAACATGTTACACAAGTTGTCACATTCATCCAAAAATGCCCCTTTTAGTGAGGTCATTCTGGCAGCTCTAACAAATTGGTCTTTCAGAATGCCCATGTTTAGTGTAAAAGGGTGGCAGCTGGTAAAGTGTAAGAAATTGTTGGAGTATGTACTTTTGCAATAGATCTCAGATGTGAATCTCTTGTTGACTATGTCTTTTTTATGTAATACATCTAAATAAGCTATTTGTGTCTCACTGATGGTGTGTGTGAATCTTAAAAAAGAAGTTGAACTGTTAATATAGTCCAGAAAATGGTCAATCTGCTGTTTAGGACACCCCAAAGAATAAAAACGTCATCCAGCAAATGTTTGTACATGTGACAGAATGGAAAAAATGGGGATTTAATAAGATGTTTTTTCTCCTATTGTAACATCACAATGTTGGCGTACATACCCCCACACACTTAACCCATGGCCACACCTTCATTTTGGACATAATAATTCTTATCGAATAAAATAAAGTTATTTTTCAGAATTATGTCCAGTAACTGTTCAAATGTGTTGGTTCTGTCCTGACTTATCCCTTTGTCTGTCAAGTATTCACAAAACCATTGTGTCCCTACATCATGTGGGATAACAGTATAAAGGTCCCTAACATCCACTGTGATAAATGTGTAATGCTCATTAAACTGTACTGAACTGATTTTCTTCAAAAAGTCCTAAGAGTCGATGCAAAGTAGGGGTTCAGATTTTAAAATACACAATTTCCAAATACAGAAATTTTGCCAGTGGTTGGGTAATAGAACCCCTAGCATAAACAATGGGGCATAAAGGGGGTTGGTGTATGTCCTTGTGGATCTTAGGAATACCAAATATTGTTGGGGTAATCGGATAGTTGGCAGATAAGTATTGGTGTTCTTCCATACTAATTAGGCCATCTATGAACAGATCTTCTAGGTGAACCGTAATCTTACAGTAAGTATGGTGTTCACCCATGTCTTGTGTCCTTCACTATCCCTGTGCCTTGCCTTGTGTGTACTGTTTGTCTGCCATTGCTTACTCACCTACCCAACTTACCTGATCTAGACATACCTATATCCCTTCCCCAACATTCCACTCTCTCTGCAAAAAAAAAAAAAAAGATGCCTGCCCCGCCCCCAAAATTTTGTCCCATACATAGATATGCATTTTGCATATGTGTTTTCCTAACACCCTTGATTTATTTCATTTGGCTATACAACATGATTGTGTTGTGGTCAGCCCTCTCTCTGGAGGTGACAGTCCAAATTCAGCTAATATTTTGCATATATGATCATGTTTTACTGTTGAAGAAATAGATAGCTATGGTTCTTTCCTATATCCCTCCTGCACATTCCTGCCCTCCTTTCACTTTGTTTTCCACCCTGCTTGCTCCCCATTTCACCACTTTCCTGTCTCCCCCATTTCTTTTCTTTAAAGCATAATTGCACCATGGTGCACATTGTTCACCAACGCAAAGCAATGGTGAATGGCAGCAATACAAGTAAATGCATTTAAAGTATCATACACACTTGTAAAGTTACTTACACCCATATTTGAACCCATTAACATCTGCCTTTAACAACAATGCATTAACATGTGCTTCCATAGAGTCAATTAGGTAGCAGATGTATTTTATACAATCAATAGTAACTAACACAGTTTAGCAAGGATTTCTTTTTGTACTCCCCCATGCTTGCTCCCCATAGTCGTATCTTCCCCATTAATTTTGTATGAGGCATCATTGCATAATCCACAGTAATGTTTTATAAAGCACTATTGTGCGATAACTATTTAGTTTTTTAAGGCATTAGTGAGCGATGGTGTGTGATGGTATGCATCATGCACCATCGTTAAGCAGTGCTAATACAAAAGTAGATCAATGTATCAGATACAGCTGTATTTGGAACCAGTACCATCTGGCCCCAGAAAGAAACCTATTACTGCAATAAGTGAATTAATACCTGCAGCCATAGAGCCAGCTAAGTAGTAAGTGTATGCAACAGCAGTTAAGTCTGCCATTTGCTATTCAGTCTCTAAAATACACCTGCTATGTAACTGCATCTGTAGCACCATCTGTTAATGCATTGATCAATTTAATTTTGGGGTCAGATGGTACTGGGTTTGAATCCAGGTGTATGTAACAGTTTCAAATACTTTTAAGTGTAAATCCAAATTCTAAAGTGTGATAGTTGGTATGGAGTCTCTAAAATATGGCTAGATGGTACTGGTTTCTAATACAGCTGTATATAGCACTTATAACTGCTTTTTGCTGTAGTCACATGTTAATGCACAATGTGCATACCATTATGCAATTATGCATTAAAGAAAAGAAGTAGGAATGATATAGAAAGTGGTGAAATGGGGAGCAAGGAGAGGGAAGAACAATGAGAAAAGAGTGCAGAAATGTGCAGAAGAGATGAAGGAAAGAATCATAGCTATCCATTTTTTTAACAGTAAAAAATGCTCAGATGTGCGGAATATTAGCGGAATTTGCAGTGTCAACTCCACAGAGAAGGGTGACCACAACGCAATCATGTTGTATAACCAATTGGACTGAATCAAGTGTGTCAAGATGACACATGTGCCAAAATGGAGAGCTATGTATGTGACAACAATTTTTTGGGAAAGGTGTCCTTTTTTGAGAAAGAGAGAGAGGAATGTTGGGGAAGGGACATAGATATGTGTAGGCCAGGTAGGTTGGGAAGGTGAGGAAGACAGATAGGACATACAAGACACAGGGATAGTGAAGAACAGAAGAGGTGGGTGAACACCATGGTTAGGGTGAGGGTGGGGACATCACAAACCCATGGATGTCAAGCTGGTTGACAGTGAGAATTGAATCATATACCACTGGAATGTCATCACTGTCACCTCACTGCAAGAATGGCTGCAATGTCTGACACCTGCGTATCCTCATGTTATTCAGTATAATGATGGAGAGCAGTTTCTCCATCTGGCATAAGCATTCACAAACTGTGTGGTGCACAATCCTATGTACCAACCCTGGCAGTTCTTCATAGGTGATAAAATCACCACCTCTGCCACTGCTCCCAGTGGGAACCACTGGCCTATCCTGCAGGGTAGAACTACTTGAGGGGCCAGGTAGTGCAGCTACAGCAGAAGGGGTGCTAGCAGATTGCATCCCAGACACTGGACAAAGCCCGGGCAACACTATTCCATGCCTCTGACTTATAATCCAAGCTACAATAGTCCCTCTACAAAAGCCTTGCACCATGTTCGTTCACTAGGAGTCCAGCAAACACACTGAACTCCTGGAATAGCATATTTGAGCATGGAATATTAAAACCTCTCCATGAACACCTGCCATGCCTACCGCATCATGCAAACAGTGGACCCAAAATAAAAAATAAATAAATAACTGAGAAAGAGTTGAAATGAGGAAAATCAATCTATGACATACACAGAAGAAAATGGTAGTACACATGAGATATGTCTACATAGGTCTGGATCTCAGCTCTTATTCCAGTGCACCTTCAGAAAACAAGATGAGTGCCTTATCCATCTTTGTCACACAAACAGTTTTGCAACAAAGAAACTAGGTAATTCTTCACACAACCAAGTGCAGCTGAATGTACACTGATATTAAAGCATAAACTGTTATTTGTGCATTTATTTGATTTAGTCTATTTGGATGTAGTGCACTAAGTGATCACACAGCCTATTATGATTATTCCTTCAAAAATATACATCTCTGTTTTACCTTTCCGTGTTTCTTGTTCATTCATTAGTTATCTGACCAGTACTCAGAGATATGCAGTGTGTAAGCTGGTCTATATCAGGGTGAGCTCACTGCTATCATATGTTACACTGATTTCTGTACAAATCTCCCCCTTTTACTTGCTTACTGTACCAAATGATGAAATACAAGAACATTCCATAATATTATTATGCAATACAGTACATGCTCAGGACTTACCTTGTAAATGCAGTAGTTGCCACAGAGTTACTTCAGGGCTGACTGTGATGCAAGCAGTACATAGCTAATACATGGGGAGGTAAAGGCTCTGGCTCTGAATTTAGGCCAGCACTTGTCACAGACTTCCTGTAGTGTGTCCCTGTTCACCCTGTAGCACTCTGCAATGTCCATGTTGTGTATGTTGTGATAAGTAAAATGCTCCCTGAAAACTCTTCTTAGTCTCAGCCTAAGCCTATTGGCAGCAGCAGCATTGCCTGCAGCCTGTAGTACATATAAATGGAGTTAAACAGCAACAGATCCTAACATTCTGTCTGTGTAGACTTTGTCTGTCTGTACTCCACTACTTTTGAAATCCACAGGAAAAACCAGCATGAAGTCAACATGGTGCCAACTCCTACTTTCCTATACTACAGCAAAAAAATGGAACTCACTTCCTTCCCTTCTAAGAGCCACTACAAACTATGAACACTTTAAATCTCTTCTTCATTCTCACCTTTTCCAAAATTGGAAATGTAATTGTATACTTCCTACCTAGATCTCAATTTATCCTAGTTCCATCCCACCCCCCTGGTTCCCCTTCTTCTGACACTCTCCCTAGCTCCCCTCTCTTCTTCATTATCTCCTCCTTCCTCCCTGAATAAACCCTTTATTTTCCTTCAAGTGCTATGCTTACTCTCACCTTAAATCTTTTGACTTTTTTCTCAAGGTGGTCTCCTGGACTCAACCACTATTTGAACATTAGTTATCTGTTCTTTTTCTATCCTCTTCTGACACCTCTCCTTTAATTTATTTGCTTCTTCTTCGTTTCTCCTATGCATCCCTGCTCTTGCATTCAAACTCTATCTATAATTTCCTTTCCTTTCCTACTTTACTAACATTCACAGTTGCACTAATATATCTTTTTCTTATGTATAGTGCCCAATGCACCTCATTCTTGTTTGGAAATTGTTAAAGTATTATGCTATTAGAACAGAGTGTGTTTTTGTGTGTATTAGTTTAGATCTGTTCTGCTGTGTTTTTGTGTGTAATGTATTATCATGGAGCTTTTCTCCCCGGGCCTCCACTGAAAACGGGCTTTCGGGCCCAGTGGACTTCCCCGGTTATCAAACTGGAAATAAATAAATAAATAAATAAATAAGTTAATGAGTAGCTCCACCAGACTGGTTGATTAGCATGCAATTCAGCTGTTTATGCTGTAATTAGCATCTCTGAAACACAGGCTCATACAGATGCAATCCATTAATAATCTACTCCATTATAAAAAGTCAAATGTGTAGCTAGCCAAACTGATGGTGAGAAAACTTGCTAAATGTCTGCAGGACTTTACAAAATCATCCTGCTTGTTTGATCTTGTGAAGGTTATGAAGTCAGAAAATGCAATGTCTCTCATTACTAACTTCTCTCTGTAATGATTTTCCATTACAAACATACGGTGCTAAACTGAGAACATGCAGTGATCATCAATACTTTGGATAGGTATGAATGCATGAATCTTTGATGCCTGAGGCTTATTACTTGCTAATGGACACATGCAAGTCAAATAGCTCTCTGCTATCACATGTTACATTGATTTCTGTACAAATCTCCCACCTCTTACTTGCTTACTGTACCAAATGATGAAATACAAGAACATTCCATAATATAATTATGCAATACAGTACATGTTCAGGACTTACCTTGTAAATGCAGCAGTTGCCACAATGTTACTTCAGGGGTGACTGTGATGCAAGCAGCACATAGCCAATACATAGGGAGGTAAAGGCTCTGGCTCTGAATTTAAGTAGGCAGATGTTACAGAGTTCCTGTAGTGTGTCCCTATTCACCCCATAGCACTCTAAAACGTCCATGCTGTGTATGCTGTGATAAGTAAAATGTTGCCTAAAAACTATTCTCAGTCTCAGCCTAAGCCTATTGGCAGCAGCGACAGCATTACCTGCAGCCTGTGGTACACCTAAATGGAGTTAAGCAGCAGCAGCTCCTAACATTCTGTCTGTGTAGACTTTGTCTGTCTGTACTCCACTACTTTTGAAATCCACAGGAAAAACCAGCATGAAGTCAACATGGTTGCTTTATAATTTGTTGAATAGCTCCACCAGACTGGTTGATTAGCATTGCAATTCAGCTGCTTATGCTGTTATTAGCATCTCTCAAACACAGGCTAAGACAGTTGCAATCCACTAATAATGTACTCCATTATAAAAAGGCAAATGTGTAGCTAGCCAAACCAATGGTGAGAACACTTGCTACATGTCTGCAGGGCTTTACAAAAGAAAATTTCTTCCAAAGATATATTTAGAGAGGAGTATTGAACTCCAGCAGGTATGCTGGAATATATTAACGAATAATGTGAAGCAAAGGCTTTTACACTTTTATCTGTATGCATTAGTTAGAAGTGTACTAATGGCATGGCTATGTTTGTCAAGCCATTTTAGAGGTACACATGATTGACAATATATGAAAATAGAATGCTGTGCGATAAATGTGTACAAATGTTTCAGGGACAGGTCCTTTGAAAGCACTTTTAGCATTTCAAATATGTTTCATTAGCAAAATGGTTAATTTGCAAGTTTTTTGGTGGGTGGAGGGAGCAAAGAAGAGTTACTGTTATGTCACAAACTAGATTGGACTGTTCCTTTTGAGGGGGCACAGTTGAGTTACTGCTATGGCACACAAACAAGGATATGTTGCGCTTGCTACTCTCCTTGTTTTGCATCCTGCCTGTAGTTAGTATTTCACATCTGTAGACTGTTTTATGTTTTGACTGGCTACCTTCACTGTTTTATCTGGAAACAGTTATTTTGTAGTTATGTGATACTTATGTGTATTATCATTCTGTTGTCATTTAGGACACAAACAATGTCAGTGAGGTAGAGATCCCTATTCAGTGAACAGGAAAACAGTATCATTGTTGATGGTCTCCATCAACATTGGGCACTTCTGTAGGGAAGGGGTCGGCCCAATATGCAACACTGGCTATTATTATGGCAGTGAACAAACTTTTAACTGAATTAAACTAAAATAAAAAATTTTAAAATAAAAAACAAAAAAGTGGATACACTCCAAAAACCCACCAAAAAGCTTTGTAAACTGAAATGAAACACCTGATGCGTTTATAATCAAAACACGTGTATTTATTAAGCACAAAACACAGGCTTTTCATCAGTAACACAAAACCAGCTTCTTCAGAATGGATACAATGTCACAAAATCAGAACCCCTACTTAAATTGAAACAATGTAATCACATGTTCGCCAATGACTACAAGACCACGTAAAACCCACCCTGGAACAATACTGAACAATGAAAAAACAAGTCTGCTCTCTCTACTATTATGGCAGTACATTGTTAACATCATCAATTCTGTGGGTGGCCACAGCCAGGCATATGAACAGGTGTGCCACAGGACCACTGACATGATTACCACTGCACAGAAGTGATCAGCTGCAGTTGCCCAAGAGTTAAATACTGTTGTATAGTAACACAATTGAAATAAAAGTTAGTGTGTCATATGTTGTTTTTGGGGTGGGATTGAAGATTGTTACATTTATAAGCTTAGTTTGGAGTTGTCAGTCACATTCCTTGTACAGTTAGTGCAGATATAGAGGAGTACATGAATTACCCCATGTCTTGCTGCTAAATGTGATCATGTTGCCCTTGCCTCTTGCTTAACTTATTTCAGGACCATCGGGAATCCAGCAACATATGCCTCTTGCAGATGGTAAACCAAATAAATTTATGTCAGTACTGCAGATCAATTCTAAGAAATATCATAATGTGTCATTTTAGGCCTGCAGTGTGTATTTATGTACTGTCTGTAATAGTGTCAGCACTGTTAGTTGTTTAGCATATATTGCACCATAGAAGTGCAAATATTAATGTATGCATGTGTGTCTTCCTTTTTGTCACAGGTGATCATGATAGCGGGAATGTGGGCCTTGTGCCACTTGATGTCAGTGTCTCAGCAGACACCGATGATGATGGTGGCAAAACTGAGGCACAGTCAGGGGGTGCAGAGGTTGAATTGGACATAGAGGTTGACATCCAGCCAACCCCTTGATTTTTCCTGGACACAGCCAGTCGGCCTATGCCTACCCAGTCCACTGAGCCCACTGATATTGGACAGGTCAGCAGAGGGGACATTAATCAGAGAAGTATGGCTACTGCAGCTTCAGTGCTTGTTGACTCTGGCCATAGCCAAAATGTGGGCAAAGTGCCACACAGGAGGGTTGATAGGGGTGCTGTGAGTGGGCCTGCTGCCACTCCTTTACCTAATGCAGGTGTCTCTTCTCATGTCACTCAACATATGTTTAGAGCCACCATGAAGGCACAGGGATGTTCAGAAAGGTGCTCCAGACAAATGCTCAGGGTTGTAGATGTGGCACAGGCTGACATGCATGACTCTCTCCACCATGTTGCCATTCACTGGATTGGATGAATGACATGTTGGGATGAGGGGTGCCTGTGATGGCTTGAGGGGACTCGGTTATGAAACGAGCAGTGTCTGTGATGTAACATCTGCTGGAAGGGGAATGGCATCCTCATGGGTGTAGGTCAGCCACAACAACTGTTGATAGCCAATGTGGTTATCCGCAATCGCACTCCCATACTGGCAGTACTTCCAGTGGTCCAACAGTGAGTGTACTGTCCACATCCAGATGCAGCATGCAATGGGGTTGTGGTCCTGGACATTACCATTGAAGGAAGCACATCCAGCAGACATCAGTCACATTCAGGAAGCAGCACTGCAACTGACCTTGGGAGTGGAGGTGCCAGTGCAACTCCTGGCTGAGCTAGTTGTCCTGGTTGGGGGTGACAACAATGAACTGCCAACTCTACCATGCATGGCTCACACCTGTCCGACATAGCAAGACACAGAGGTAGCACTGAGCTTGGCTGTGTTCATGCAGACTCTCACGCACCACTTTCACATGGAGGACCCCTATAGACACATACAGCAGTTACATTGTTCAGACTGCCTGCTTCCCTTTCTTACTCACACACACTCACTGACCTTTTGTCAGCCAAGGCCTCCTACCCCCCCCCCACACACACACACACACAACACCCTGTGCAAGTGATGATAACTGTGTCATATCCCTGTTTTCTCTCTTTTGGATTTAGGGATGCAAAAGCTTTGTGTCTGATGCATAAGGTGCATAGCTACATTAGTGCTGAGTATATCTGCATTTGTGTTATTGAACTGATAATTGTACCTGCCAGTTATATTTGCCTTGCCAAGTTATACAGTGGATAGCATCATCATGTCAGTACTTTGTAGTGTATTCTCTTGTAGGTGTTGTGAAGTCAGGAACTGCAATGTGTCTCATTACTTTCTAACTTTTGTCTTTAATGATTTTCCAGTACATACATATGGTTCACATCATAGGTCATGCCATCACATTCAGATCTCAGGATTGTATGACATCTCCATAGTCAAATCTCATCAGAACAGTAATACAGTGTAATCTCTTTTGCATGAACTTCACCAGACGCATGCACCAGCTGGAGAGAACACAGGGCTTTTTCATCAAGATAACACAGGGCCTACTTACCATGTCATGATGTATGTGGATAGATTAAAAGACATGTCACTGTAATCTGTCTGTTATCGGATGAGGTGACATCTGTCTGGGCTCCAGGCTAGTGTCTGATCATGCCCTGCTAATATGACTGCATATGCAATAATCTGATATAGCCGATGACATCAGCATTGTCTGCTGACCATATAGTGAAAAATGCTCTCTGTAATGTCAAGTAACAGCTCACACACACACACACACACACACACACACACACACACACACACACACACACACACACACACACACACACACACACACACACACACACACACACACACACACACACATGCACACACACCAAGTTGACTGCAGTGAGAACAGAACCCCTCCCCATCTAAGTGCACAGACTACAGAACACAGTACATTACTCAAGTGCCACAGCACAAGTTTGACTTTTACATGACTGCAGGTCAGCTTTTGTGTGTGTGTGTGTGTGTGTGTGTGTGTGTGTGTGTGTGTGTGTGTGTGTGTGTGTGTGAGAGAGAGAGAGAGAGGGAATGGGCGTTTTGGGTGTTTTACAAGAACAATAAGGTGGTCATAATTTTTTTCACTTTCCATTGTGGTTAAGCATCTGCATCAGAAACAATAAGTGGCTATCTTTGGTGGCCTGTGTTGGATGTGTACATCATTACAGTGACACAGCAAGTAGGTTGTTCAGTCTAAAAGTGACCCTGCTTAGAGGTGGGCACAAAGATCACTACAGATTGTGTAGGGACAGGAGATACTGCTGTCATCATTTAATTTTCCTCGCAATAAAACATCTGAGGTGTACAGAGAAGGTCACTATTAATTGAATGCAGGCTGGGAACATTATTTTTTTAGCTTTCCTCAAAATCACACCTCAGACATGTGAACAGAATGTCAACTATAGCTTGCCTAGCCCCAATGTACTGTGTACATGCAACAGGTTGGAATGAATTATGGAGGGTTTTTTAATTTCTTTATAACTGAATTCATATGTATATATAGATGTCAATCATTTGGGAATAGAAGGAAGGAAGTATGCCACATATATACAACTGAAATAATTTGTTATGCTTTATTTGTTCTTTCACTTTCATCCTAGTTTGACATCATATGGGTATACAGAAAATGTCTGTCTTTTGGAATTAGGGCTGAGGAGGCATGCTGTGTAGATTTATGACAGCAGCGACTTAAAACATATTACTAAAGACAACTTTCCTTTCACTTTCATCCCAATTTAACACAAGAGGGGTACACAGAAAGGGACTATCTTATTTTTGGGGGGAGGAAGGAAGACAGTCATC
Source organism: Protopterus annectens (assembly GCF_019279795.1). Lineage (NCBI taxonomy): Eukaryota > Metazoa > Chordata > Ceratodontiformes > Protopteridae > Protopterus > Protopterus annectens. The sequence continues at coordinate 942,346,526 of NC_056747.1, forward strand.
CCAGATATGACTTTTATACTTCGCAAACTTTTAATTCTCAGTTTATGGGTAACAACTGCTCAGTTTTATTGGTAACTACTGTGTCATCAGCATTGAACATAACTTAATTCTTCCATGAAAAAAAAATAGTTTCTTTTCTTAGTTATGATTTTTTTTGTTCAGGCCATCATTGTTCCAAAGATTGTAGAAAAAGTTCTAAAATGCAACTCAGAGCATTTAGAGGTCAGTAACTTCTGACCTACTGGCCTCCAGATCCCCAGCTTAATTACATTTGTTCCCCCACAGTTACTACACTGTTGGTCAGTTAGGATGTGTTAAAATGATGCTGGGAAAAGCTGACAGGTAAGACACAGTGAGAGGAAATAAAACAAAAATGATCTGTATAGTATGAGGAGGCAAAGACCAAAGAAAACAAGTGATATGCTAGAGTGACAGTAGACAGCAGAATGGGGAGTGGCATGGAAGATTTTTTTCTAGGACTTCATATCTAATGCTGCACATGCACACTGTACATCTGACAGATGCTTGTATATGTGGTTTGCTAAAAGGGGTGTGGCTACCATCAGGGAAGGGGTATGTTTGCATTATGCAGGAGTGTGGCTTATTGGTCATAAAATGGAAGGATACAAACGTGGCAATCCTAGCTGGTGGGTGTTATGAGTTGTCATTTTCACATGCTTTAATCAAATTCTAATATCAGGATGTGAAGCCTAGATCAGAACAGCAGGTCACAATGGTTAAAATGCACATTCAAATTACGCAGAAATTATGTATAGTCAAGATTGCTTGTAATATTAGAATTAATAAGAATACAACTCTTATGAATAATATGCAAAAGCACAAGGAAAGAAATGTCTAATATGTTAGATTAATAAAAGAGCAGTATCAGCAAGTTAAGAAATATATAAATATACTATAATCTCTGACAGAGAGCTGATGATTAAATACCTGTTTAATCCGAGATTTTAGATATGCAAGTTACATAGAAAAAGGTAGAATATTAGTGTGAAAATAAGACAGAAAAAAATACATTTAAATAACAAACTGCTGATAAGAAAGATATGTATTACATATGCTTGCATATAGCAGAAATGTGAATGTACAAGATCTCATATAATGTACACAGAAAATCATATAAAAATATTTCAAACAATCTGAAAGCTGACATTTGAAGCTTGGTCATGTAAACTTTGAAGCTTTCTTTCATATTGTATTTTATTAGATTCACTAAGACTACATGAAATAACTCTTTTTATGTCAGAGCTGAAATCTGAGTGTTTTATTGCTGAATTAGTACATTCATTTGATAGAAAGTAAGGTAGATTTTTCAATATGTTTGAACCTAGAAAGGGAGAATGGGATTTGAATTAAGCACATTGTAACTTCTGAGTACAATATAGCCTGGAAATATTTTTGACTCCACAGAAATAGCAAGACATTCCCCAGGATTTAATAAAATCCATGTAGGCACCATGTAGAGCCTACATGGAATGTATCCATGGACATGGCCGCGGTTCCCCTTTGACAGCACACCATGCATATTAATCATGGCTCACTGCCAAGGGAGAGCATAGTTACTGGGATATTGAATCTGTGTAAGGAGAAGTGTAGAGGTTACCCATGGTTGTGGATCCCTGGTCAGATGTTATGTACAGAGTGAGGTTCCCTGTAATGCTCCCTGCTACTGTTGAAATGCTGTGAATTATTTCAAATGTGTAATATTTTATTTTTATGAATTATTGTTTTTTTTCCGCTCTGTATGTTTGCTCATCGCAGCGAGGAGCGCAGCAATGCCAAGCTTTGCTCACATATAGATAGCTGACACCTGCTACACATCTAAAATAGAAACTGGATGTAATTAATTATCATAATTACATTTTTTTAAAATTGCTGTTTGTGTGGCTCAGCAAGGAGGACTGCAGGGCTGAGCGGTCCTCTAACATACATAGCTGATAACTGCCAGACATCTAAAGATAGAAACTGGATGTGATTAATTATTTATTTCTGGGTCTATTTAAGCATGTTTGTGCAGTGTGGCACAGTGCTCAGCAACGCTAAGAGGTACCCAGTAGTATATGTGAAGGTACACTAGTTTTCATAATATCCAAGTAGCTAAATGGGTAGAGTTATAGCCTAATGCTTAGTAGGTCCTGGGTTCAAGTCCATAGTAGTCATAAGATGTCTCTAATTTAATTTATTATATGTTTAATTTTAAAAGCAAATTTGTGAAATATGGCACTGATGTGCTGTGCTGAGCACTGTGTAAACATACTAATGGCCACTGCTGTTTGCATGGTGCTAAGCTTAACCTCAGATGTGTGAGTTTTCTCTTTTTGCTAAGCAATGCTGTGCTTTTTTGAATGTTGCTCAGTGACATGTAAGGGTGGGAAAACAGCCTGTATTAGGTGCAATAGGCAGGAATTCTGCACCATTCTTTGGGGTCTGATTATTTGTGGATATGCCAGACGATGCTGGAGAAGGTGCACATTTTTCGGGACATAGATGGGGTTTTCAGGAGTCCAGGGTCATTGTTGGGCTGCTGGTAAAAAAATATGAACCCAGGCTGATGCAGGGTGGTTTCCAGGGTTCAGAATGTAAGACGGAGGTATGGGACCAGTTGGCCAGGGAACATACCAGTGATACTGGTATCCCTTGCACTGGAGAGCAGTGTTGTCACCATTATGATTGTGTAAAGAAGAGAAAGAGGGGAACCTTGGACATCTAGGTCCAACAGGCACTACCTGGGAATGCCCCACAAATATGTAAGTGTGTTTTCCACTGTTTCATCAAACTGCAAGCTGAATGTCTGCAAAACTGGCATGCACAATGGTGTGCTTCTTTTCCAACAGCTGCACCTAACAGGGCTTGCACTGTTGAGTCCAATGCCAGGTGCCTGGCCAGGTTGCAGCGTGAGTATAATAAGTACGGATTAATTATGAAAATTTATTATGCTAACTGTGATGAAATAAGCAAGAGAGAGTAAAGCATTTACTGCAATAAAGTATACACAATAAAAACTGTAGTGCAGTAATAAATGAACAAGTAGAACTGTAGTGCAATAAGTGAGCAATTAGAGCTGTAGTGCAATAAATAAACAATAGCAACTGTATTGCAATAAACAATAAACAATACCAATAACAGTAAGCAAAATGGTGTACAGCATGATTGTGTTATCATAACCATTGCAGTAGAGCTGTATGCATTGCTTCTCTATTGTAAGGTTGCTGCAGTCAAGTGTAACACTGCCTCCAGGCCAATATCTGTCACATAATGCTCTCTGTTCCTCCTACTCCAGGTAATAAAGGTATATGGGTGAGGTAGCCCACTCTATGGGCAGATGTTGTGTGTGGACTTCACATATTTATCAGCAATACCAATAAAGTGTTAAGCAGCATTGTTGATTCCTAAAGAAATCTGTTTTAATAAATACAGTATGGCTGTATTCCATGCATGTGTGTTCTGCTGTCACTGCAGTCAAGTATAAGACTGTAATAGTTCTAGAATGCAAAATTAATTCAGTCACATAATGCTCTCATTTTCTCCCACTCCAGGAACCAAAGGTATATGGTTGAGGTAGCCCATGTTATGAGCACATATGATCATGTTTACATTTCACAGACACTTATCAGCAATACTAATAAAGTGTTAAGCAACATTGTTGATTCCTAAATAAATCTGTCTAAATATTTCCAGTATGGCTATAGTCCTTGCATGTCTGTATTAAGTTGCCACAGTCAGTTGTTACATTTGTTGCAGATGTCCCCTGCAGTCACAGCTATTTGGTTCTATTCCCATGCTTGCCAGCTAAGGCATGACAGATGTCTAGTTACTGTACACAAACATGCCTTTCAAGTGTTATAATTTCTTGTAATGTAATTAAAACTGCCTAATGCATCTGTCACAGGATTACCAAAAATGATTGCCTAAAATGCAATGTACTACCAAATCCACTTACAGAACATGTTGGTGGTTATATAAGTCCACATTATGTGAAAGTATTCTGTGTAGTTGTGCACCTGCATTTGTTATTGCTTGGCCCATACTGACCCATGCTAACAGCTTGAGAGGTATGTACATGCTACATCAGCTAAAGGAGAATTGTAGTCACTGTACTCAAAACTGACACTACATGCCTGTAGAGTATTTATTATCAGTGTTTTCAAGGGTATAGTCTGTATTGTCAGTTATGGAATGTTTATCTCTCTCGCTCCCCACCCCTTATCTTCATTTATTTATTATTCTTATGTATAATTATGATTTAATATTAACATATTTTGTTAAACTAACTATATTTTGGTAAAATGTGATTTATTATTATGTTTATTATGATCCAGTATTAACATATTTTGTTAAACTGTTTTGTTGTCCTTATGGTTTAATTCTTACTGGCATGCTGTTAATATACTGGCTGTAATGCTATTTACTGTTGTGTTACACATAATAAACATTAATATGTATTTGGATTAATTAAAATGATGTTCCATTCTGTTAATACTAACAAAATGTTTTGTTATTACTAACCTTAACTTATTGCTATACCTCATTTACCATATGTCAAGGTAGGCCAGTTCCTGCTGATCTGTCTATCTTATCTCATCTGGCCATGGCACTGGGTCCCAGCACATCTGCCTCCTCTACTGCCTCTGCACTACCTGTGGTGTTGGGTAGTACCACCCATGAGATGGGGACAGGCCCCCCACTTTAGGAGTGGTGGTGGAGGGGGAGTTGTCACTCAGGCTGAGCTGCTAGTTTTGGTGCACAGGATAGTCTACCATGGGTTTGACCACTGCCTGTGTCAGATAATGGCATGCTGGCTAACCTGATGGGGCAGCCTCGCCCCAGTGCCCAGCCTCCACCACTGTCACACCAAGGCAGTGATGGAGCAATGCAGACAGTCCCATAGGTTGGGATGTGAGTCATGTTGCTGCCTTGTGGAGGCACACGGGACTTAAATTCAAACAGCAGAGTTCATGCAGTTGCAGCATAATTTGATCAGCATAGCAATACTGTAGCATTCAGTGTGTCAAGGTGTACATAGTCTTATGTGGGTGTCAGGTCTGTCTGCTTTTTCGGGGGGAGAAGGACTTCACTGCAGTTTGACTGTCATGCTCATATTTTGACCAATATAACAATTAACATAGTAACTACTGTAAATGTGATATATATGGATGTATTACCTTGTGGTGGTGCAACATGTGGTGGTACTGACATTACCTCTCCCTCAACATTTCAGAGGTCCATCGGGTATTGGCAAAGGCTATGGTCCTGCTCCCTGTAAGCATGGCACTTTTTTGTTATAGATGTAGGTTTACAGCATTGTAATCCCTAAAGTGTCATCCCAAGCCTGCTGCCTGCATTGCTGTACTATCAGCATGATTGCCAAATGCACACATATATTCTGACTGTACACATGTTAGACTCCTACCTATACCTTGTAGGTTTGACCACACTGATAGATGTGATGGTATTGTCAGGACACTGCAGGGTATCATATGTGTCAACTGTGCAGAGTCTACACAAATGTCAACAGTGCACTTCACTGTTGCTGATGAGATTGCAGTGCAATGAGATGTTATTTTCAAGTAACTACAGCTGTTAGTGGGAAGAGTACTGTCCTCATGTCCTACTATATGAGGTTGAGTTTTCAACAGGTCTGTCATAATGATGACAGTGTATAGAGCCTTATATATATATATATATATATATATATATATATATATATATATATATATATATTTACCAACCAGAAAATACGACTGCACTAAAAAATATTATCAGCCCCTACGCCAGCAACAGGCCACTGCGATCATCCACTAGACTCCAAGTTCAAACACACAAATCCAACTACTCATCTGGGGACTCTCTGTTTGCCAACTCTGTTGGAAAAACATGGAACAGACTCCCAGCTGACTTGACCCTAGAACCCTCACTAACTCAATTCAAAAACAAACTCAAGAAATACTTCAAAACTCATTGTTTATCCTTACACTAACCCTGACTAGTGACCTCTCTATTTCTTAGGTGCCTTACCTTCAACTACTTCTAACTTTTTTCTACCACTCCATTTCAGAAAGGGTCAATTGTATAACTGCTGCTCAGTGTGTCTTAAACCTGAATGTAATGTTATGTATATATAACTTTGAAAATAATGTTATGTTTTGTAAAGTGTTAGTTAGTGCTATATGTGCTAAATGCTGGTATTGCTTATGACTGTAATCTGCTTGAAACTAGCATTTACTAAATATTCATTGTGTATTATTATCTTGGAGCTTTTCTCCCTGGGCCTCTGCTGAAAATGGACATATGTCCAGTCAGACTATCCTAGTCAGCAAATGTAAAATAATTAAATAAATAAATAAAATACAATATCACAACATAGTACTGCAGAGTATAATAATGTAGGTAATAATATACTGCTTTTTCCTTTCTTATTACAGGTGACCAGGGGGTTGATCTCTGCCCCCTACACAACCTGAAGTCAGTGTCTCCTCTGACTCTGATGATGATGATGGCGGCCACAGTGTGGCACAGGTGGGGGTTTCAGGGGCTGAATCCATTTCAGAGGTTGACATCTCTCTTCTGTCCTCATTGTCATTGCAATCAGTCAGTAAGTCCACACATACCATGTCCTCAGAGGCCACAGATATTGGACAGTCAGAGGGTGGGGAAATTGAACAAGAAAGTGTGGCTTCCTATGCTTTGGAACAAGATCCCGGTTCGTATTAGGCAGAGCCCCTCACTAACTCTCTTCAAGAGAAATCTTGATGAGTGGATGGGAGATCGTAAGTTTACCCCAGGGGTCACATCTGTGTCACTGCTAGACAGGGGCACAGTAAACTAATTCTATTATATAAGGGGACCTTCATTGTGTCACTACTAGACAGAGGCACAGTATTCTAAATTTATTCTGTACATTTTTTGTACCATTTCATGGGGTGGCAAAAGCCACATAACTATGGCTAGGCTTACAACTGCCCCAGGGCAGATAGCCTAGTACTATACTATGAAACTATGAAACAGTTATCCAGGATGGCCTAAGACACAGTCAGTTGTTCTCTGAGCCACTGACAAAGACTAACTGCCAACGACTGCACAATACTATCCTGTGGAAAATCATCCACCCCAGCAACATATTGTAGTGTCCACACACTGTACACAGTTGAGCCATAACACATGGAGTTATGGACATAGAGAGTAATGTAGCCTTTGACTCTCACTGGTCAGTAAGGTGTGGGGATGCATTCACTGTTGTACAACCTATACCAACAGGTTTGAGATGTAAATTCCAGACTGTCACTGCTATACTGAATGTAGACGTCATAACACCTATCATTGTGTGCAATGGCACCCTTGCTATGCCACTAAACAGGCATATTGTACAACTGTAGCAGCCACAGAAGTTCCATGGGACACCAATACACAGTGTAGATAACATGTCCTATGGAGTCTGTGCCATGGCCGTACATGTGTAGTCTGTCTCCTAAATGCTTTGAGGGGATTTGTATGGCTCCATACAGGGAGGTGTCAGATCCCACTGTGTACCTCCTGCATATGCATGACAGGACTAACACATGTCTCACCTGTTCTACACGCTTACAACATCCCTGTGGTATACATAGTACATGCTGGAGAGACAGGTATGTAACACAAACAGTACACCCTATATAAAACAGGACTCTCCATGCATGTGAAGCACACATATACTGTACATACATCATGTGCATGTTACAAAATGGGATGCAGAACATGACAATCATAACTGGTGTCGGGCAACTGGCAACTGTCTGTACTGGACACTTGATATTTGTAGACGGTTCATCTCCATCACCACAACTTGTAGATTTGTGAGTTCCCAAAACTCTGGTGACATTTATCAAGTGTAGTAGACCTGTTCACATAATAGGGAGGAATGAGTAAGTGACATATTCATAACCTCCAAGTACTCTTCCCTCAACATGCCAATATTTGAGTGCAACGGCCATAAAATACTGAAATACCTTATCTATTTGTAAGTTACCAAGATGATCATATTTATGCCATGTGGACATACATCCATATCAAGTAGCCTGGAGTGAGATTAGAACCCCTACCTATCTAGTCTTACACACTATAACTCACGGTACATAGTGCACACGCCACGGCTTAAGTCTGATACTACACTGTCAGCTGGTAGTCTTAAGGAGGATAACATCATCAGGTCTTATAGAAGAGGGCAGTTTGGAAGCCAGCAGCAAGTTGCACTTCCAAAAAGTGCATAACCATTGCTGGTGGACAGCCCACAAAGGCATGGCAGTTGTTATGCAGACACACACACACACACACACACACACACACACACACACATCACACACACGTGCGCACATGTGCAACAAGTAGCCTGGAGTGATATTAGAACCCCTACCTATCTAGTCTTACACACTATAGATCACAGTACTTATCACACATGCCACAGGTTAAGTCTATTGTATATGTGATTGCATGCACAGTACTTGAGCATTACACAAATTAGGCTTGTGATGAACAGCATCTGTGGCCTGCAGAGTGATATCGCTTTGTACAGTTATCCTGGCAGTGAGATAATTGTTATTATCCTAGCTATATGTGTACAGTTACCAGTATGGCCATATGTTGTTGCTTGCACTTAGATGGGCAAACCTGTTGGCAAGAACAATGTGTCCTGCCCATACATGCATTTTCAACATTATACATTACACCACGTGCTCACCTGTGTTTGTATACGTGGTGACATTATGCAGGCACAGGTGTCTGTAGGTAAGTGGATTATGTACTGTTCCACATTTAGTTGGGCTCCTTTGAGCAACAGCATGGATGTGTGATAGTGCAGATTTACTCACCATTATTAGGGTATGTAGGACAATACAGACATCCACACACATATTTCTGTATATGACAGGGAGTTATATATAACTGTGGCTGTGTGTGTGTGTATGATATGCATATCTGTTATGTAGATATATGGGTAGGCTCTATGTATCATTTTAATATATATATATATATATTATCGGCATATATCTATATGACACTATATAGAGATAAATATATTATGTATGTGAGAGAGAAATAGTGACAGGTGGATATGTATATATATATATATATATATATATATATATATGTATATATGTATGTATGGATATATCTATATATAACAGGTCATTCTGATGAAGGGGCAAAAGAATTGCACTCATTTTAACTAAGTGTGTGGGCATTCCCAGTAGGACTGTCAGTACTTTTAAAGTGACTCCAGACCACACTTACCTGTACTCCATTTTAGGATTTTGTGTGTTACAGACAATGACATCTGTCCCTGTTTCTGCAGTACTGCACTTCACTCAAAATGTCCACTGCATTCCCTAACTGTCTGCTGTACTTAATAAGTGACTCACGTTCATTCATAATGTTACATCATGCACAGATTGACAGTCTGTGAAAACACCAAAATAATAATAATGTCCATGCAAAAGATGTGACTACTTCCAGATTAGAGAACCATCAACACCATCACCCATACTAGCTTCCCTAGTTCACTGAGCCACACAGGCTGCCAGAAAGGGAGGAGTCAGCCATCACATAATCAACAGCATAAATATATATGTTGTTATTCCTGTGTTATGTTTGACATACAATGGGCAGGATTCACAAAGCCTCCATGTAAGAGTTAGCAAGTTTTACATGGAGGCTGCAGTTAAACGGGGTAATGTCAGCATGCCATGCATATTCATGAGGGCATGCTGAATCACACCCTAGGCTAACACGGTCCGTGTAGCAATGTAGGGGGCGTGTCCGCATGGCGAGTCCTGCAAAGGGACACGCCCCCAGAAGAATCACTGTCCCAAAAGGAAACTCCAATGAGCGAGTCCGCGGAAATGTCAAGAAACACAACAGCACACATGCCCCCACAGACTATTAACCCAACTGAAATGTAAAACTTAAAAATGAACAGTTTAATTTTTTTTTTAATTTTAAAAATGTTTGCCCGTAATTGCACTCATTTGCGCGGGTGTGCCCTTCGCTCAGCCACAGTTAGCAGTCATTGAAAAAGCATATAAGATCTAAATATGCAAAATAAGCCAATTAGCAATAGCGTAGTGGTAGAGACATTGGCCAAAGAGGAGGTAGTCACGGTTCGAGCCCCAACAACATCATTTTTTATTTTTAGTGAAATAAGCATAAAACAATCCCCTGACATATATGTATATATATATATATATATATATATATATATATATATATATATATATATATCTATAAATACACAATTATAATTTAAGATAAATGCAATGAAATGGGCCATGTTTTTATGAAGAAATCTGACACAATAAAAATTAAAATAGTTTATAAGTGCCCATAGCTGAGCAGTGCTCTAGCAAGCTGAGTATGTTTGCCCGTAGGTGACCAGTGGTTTAGCAGGTTTAATATGAGTGCCCGGAGTTAAGCAGCACTTCAACACACTGAAACTGTGTGCCCATAGTTGCGCAACATTTCTCACAGTGTAATATGCGTGCTCATAGCCAAATAATGCGTTAACCAGCGTAACTCGTTTGCGCGGAGCTGTGCAGCACGCCATCCGGCTTACCGGCGGGCAACGTTGAGCAACCTGTATGAAAGCCACCTTTAAACAGACACATCTCCTAGTCTGTCTAGACAGTAGTAAAATAAAAAAAAAAGCAATGCCCAGGCTCGAACCCAGGACACTGTGCATCATAGTCAAAGTACTGAACTACTAAGCCATGACAGCTGTACTGAAAAATGCAGTATTAGTATATATATATAGGAATGAATGGAAATAGAAGCATGACAAAGCAGGTATTGTGAAGCTGATAAATTCCAAAATGGCCAATCACAGATAAGTGCGGGAAAAACGGCATATATAAGCCCCATAGGTGGGAATACACAGCATAACTGATTGTGGAACCTATTTGCAGTCAGGATGGCAGGTGTAGGAGAGGGTAGTCGCTTCCAAGCACAGAGGTGGGGTGTTGAGGAGTCCAAATACATGGTTTGGCTCCTAGTCCATGATCATGAGGCTCAACCCATGCAGGGCCAGGTTCTGTGGGGTGCATATAAGGCAGAGGCATGAAACCGGTTGGCACATGATCTCACCAGTGCCACAGGCATACCAAGGACTGGTGAACAGGTCCGTCACCACCATGCGGACCTGAAGAGACAGAAGCAGGACCAACTGAACCGTTGGATCCAGGAGGCCCGGCAAATGCCCAACGCCCCACTACTGAGTAAGTATCCATGTAATTATGTATGTAAGGAATTATCCTAGCTGATATTATGGAGATGTATGTTCCAATATTACTTCATTTATATTACAGCTGCAGGTGTGCGTTCTGCGAATTGGCGAGCCTATGGTGATAGGCTGGAGTGGTTGTGCCACCAGGCAGGTTAGTAATAATATTTCTGTAATTGTTATACAATATAAGTGAGACATCTTGTAAAAGAGTTCACTGTAGTTACATATTAATAAAGTTCAAATAACACTAGAAGAAAGATTCTGCTAGTACTGTATGATTAGATAAGTGATGCAGCCTGTAATCCAGAAATAAAAATGAAACAAGTCTGAAATAGTGATTACCCACCTGATGTGTAATATCAGATAACCTACTGCAGCCTGAAAATCAGTGGTAAACAAACTAAAGACAATAGACATGTGTCAAATACATCCCCTTAGAAAATCTGCCATATGAAACAAGTGAGTCTGTTGGAAAGGATTGTTGTAATCAAGTATGACATGTTAATAATGCCTAGAATAAAGTACCATCTTGAATTGTAAAAATAAAACAAGTGAGAGTGTGAGAAAGAGGTATGAATCGACCAAAATAGCTGTTATAACTTCTGAATAAAGTATACTGCAGTCAGTACATAATGAAATAAATGAGACAGCCACAACCAAAAAGTGAAATGTTTGAAATAAAGTACTGAAGCTGGAATGTGTCTGTCCCACAATTTGGATATGTTGCTGTACCCTTGCAATATGGAGATAGTATGTTGTATGAAATAATGAACATCCACAGTTGTCTAGAGCCATATAAATGAAATGTAGCAGGATGCTGTACCTGAACATAGCCAGATATGAACGTGTATGAATAAAAATGCAATGTATATTAATGTAGCAGTAACAGTCCCATCACCAACATTCCTAAGGTTACATATAGGAAACTGTACTAAGACCTGTAGGGTATATATATCTGCAGCTACTAGAGATGTACAGCATATGTATAGGTAGTTGAAGTTGTTAATGAAATATTTCTTCACCCTACCCTATATTCACAAATAATGCCATTCCACAACAAACTGGGTATGTGTATTCACAATTAATTCCTATGGACATTTGTCCTGTTGGTTCAAACATATTTGCACATACGTTGCTGCATGTGCCCTGTTCACATATCCAAACCTGATGGCCTGTTGCCATCAATCAACCCTGCATGCTGTTGGATTGTGTACTGTTGTTCAAAATATGCATGTGTTATGCTTGCTGTTCAATGTTTGGAATTCATGGGTGTTTGGTTAATGGGAATACTGATGCATGCTGTTACAACTAATTTTGAATGGTATTGTTTGTTACTAACCCAATATGTCATAAAATATTTCTAAACATAGGATAACAGGGAAGGCGGGTTCCAGCGGACCCACCTCTCCCACCTCAACTGGCGAGTGCACCTGGCACTAGTGCCCAGGCCAGAACGTCCTCCAGTGGCCCTGTGCCACCTTTGGGTGGAAGCGCTGCAGGGGATGGGGCTCGTCCCCCCTCTGCAAGCATGGCCGGAGGAGACCGTTCACTCATCCTCCAAAGTGTCCGGTCTGTGGCGTGTAGCGAGATCAGGCATTCTGTGCTTGAACACCTACGCCAGCTTGAGGCTCTGGTGGCACAACTCATGGGTATCCCTGCTGCCTGTCCTACACAGCCCCCAGCACAGCCCCATCCTGGGCTGTGAAGGCACAGTGGCAACTGCCCATGGGTGGGGATCTCAGTTCCACTGTTGCCATCTGTGGGCTCATGGGCTTGCGATATCCCAACATCCATCCCCGTCAATTGTGTTCCCCCCCACATGTGTCATACTCCGCCCCTGTATGCTTCTTGTTTGTCTTGTCTGTTAACCTCGCCTACCTACCTCCCCAAATATACCTACTTCCTGTACCTCACATTCCACTCTCACCTGAAAAAAAAAAAAAAATGGCACTCTGTTCCCACAAACAAATTACGCCCCATACAAAGCTGCCCATTTTGCAGACATGTCTGCTGGACATGTGAAGTGGTAATTACAATTGGCTGTACAACATATTTTGTTGTCCTCACCCCTCTCTCAGGGGTGGAAGGTTTCAAATTTCACACCAAATTACAGACATATGCACAGCTGTTGCTGATAAAGAAATGGGCAGCTATGGGCCTTTCCTACATCCTTCCTGCAAATCCCGAGCTTGTTTTCCTACTGTCCTACCCTCTTTCTGCCCCCTTTTTCACCATTTTCCTAGCTCCCCATTTTCTTTTCTTTCAAAAAAATTAGCGCGGATGTGCGTGACAGTAAGCACTTTTAAGCAGTTGTAAGTGGGTGTGCGCTTGTGTGCGCTTAGCTAAGCGTGTGCGCGTGAAGCTAAGCGACACTGCGCATGCGTGAGCTCCATGCAAACCAGCGCTAACCCGCTTACAACTGCTTAAAAGTGCCTTAGTCACTCTGAATGACAAGGCCTGTAGTCTGCTCAGCAGCAAAATAAAATTCCTCTGTCAGTCTCGAACCCATGAAACACTAGTCTGCATGACTTACCACTAAGCCATGACTGATATACAAGAACTTTGTGCTGAAAGCAATATATCATGAAATAGTAGGACTGAATGTAAAGGGAATATAGGAAGGCTATTACACAAAGCTTTTCTTGTATCTTTACTGGCAATTCTTGTGGATTTGTATAACATTAGTGTGAGAAGAGAAACAGCCATGCAAGTTGGTAGCTAGTAGGTAATAATCTCTACTTTTCATCTTCTTATAAAGATGTAATAGAGTAACTAGGTACTTTACTTGTACTTTCGTACTGTACTATTTTCTAAGTAATAGAGAGACTAGGTACTTTACCTCATATTGTACTCAAATGCTTTTAATTCTAACAGAAGGTTTAAAGCATATGTTATTAGATATTATTTGTATATGCTGATATATTCTGATAAAGTTTTTTGTTTAGTCTTACTATAGTAGCATTGTAGAGGAGCTTTTCTCCCCGGGCCTCCACTGAAAATGGACATGTATCCAGTTGGACTAGCCCAGTTAACAAATGTAAAATAAAATAAATAAATAAAATAAATAATAATGTGACAGTAGCATCTTGCAAACCACACACACTATCAGAGCAGGATAAACACTGCCATATTTGAACAGGTAAGAGGCCAGACCTCGCAACTGTGACTGATTTACAGGGATATCCCTGATTTGAAAACAAATGTTAATTGCGTCCCACTGACTCCCTGTGAAATGTACTAACAGTAGGCAGAAAGGTGTGGAATCTCATGTAATGGTAACTGTCAATTACTTAAAGTATGCACTACTTGCATGTCAGCAATGGTGTAGTAATACATATGCTCAAAATACCCCACAGTTACAACTGCAGAATATCTGAAATATATCACGGGTGTATCCCACTGATATGAACCATTCCCTGAGGCTGATAAAAGATACACCTGAGAGTATCTGAGGCCTGCAAGTGTCACAAACTCACAGGCATATCATTCTGTCTGCTGTCACACACTCTGTGAATAGCTGTAGAATAGCTTCCACAAGCACACCCACATGTAGGTGCACAACCCACAAATATCAAAGGAGGTATCCAACTAATAACATAAGGACAGTATAGCAGTTTACAAGCACTGCATGTGCCTGCTATCCATAACTGTTAGTACAAAGTACAAGGTGCCACTACTGCTCAGCAGAAAAATAAAATACCTTTGTAGGTGTCAAGCCCCACACCTTGGCCAGACCAGACTGCATGCAGTACCACCAAACCACAACAAACATATAAGGAATTGCTGCTGAAAGAAATATAGCAAGCATTACAATGAGTGAATGTTAATGGAAAATAGGAAAGCCATAGCAACACATTCCAGTAAAGACACCTAGCAGGCATTCAAGGAGTGAATGTAAAGGCCAAATAGTGAAGCCATAGCAACAAATTGCAAGAGCCACTGCTGTAAACCAGTTACTCCACAAGTCCTACATGAAAGCACATACTCCCATTTAAACAGTATTAATATTATTAGGTGTCAGTTAACATACACACTGAGAAGAATAAACTGGAGGAAGCAATAGTCAGGTGTCAGTACAACATGCATGTCAGTGCCTACAACACAGCCTGAAATATGAGAGACATACCAACCTTTACACTCACACAACAGTGTCCACAGCATACCAGCATGGTCCCCACCTTGAAAATTTGAAAGGGCTATGCCTACCTAACCTAACATTTTATAGCACTGTCCTGAAATCACACTGAGAACTGCAATTACCACACAGCAGGCTGCATGCAATTAGCAAATGCTGGCTAACAACTGGTGCAGAGGCCATCACATGCACATGTGCATATACCTACAAAAGCAGCCTGTACTCCCAGTCCACACATGCAATACTTTCATTGCAACATCTGGAGGGAGGGAGAGAGAGAGAGAGAGAGAGAGAGAGAGAGAGAAAGAGAGAGAAAAAAACCCCAAAAAAACAAAAAAGAGACACAGACAGCCGAAAATAAAACAATACAGAACAGCAAGCTAACCATCAGCAAGCCATCACAAACAGCAGTGTCAAACAAATGTAATGTAAACTAATAATGTAATAGTCTACATACTGTGAACCCTCCATATGTGTTAGCAGTCTGTATCTATATATATGAAGATGTGCATAGGGCAGGGGACATACTGCAACTGTTAGTGAAGGCTGGACATACATATGTATGTGAAGGATGCTATGTGCACATATCAGTGTAGGTTGTAGTGCAACGTACAATGTAGGTTGTACAGTAATCGATGTTTAGCAGTATGTTAGTGTGTTTATTCATATGTGTAAATAAAAAGGTATATATATATATATATATATATATATATATATATATATATATATATATATATATATATATATATATATATATATATTATATGTATATGTATGTATATTTATATATGTATCTATATATAATATGCATATATGTATACATAGACAGAGAGGGATGTAGAAATAGATAGACCCAGAATGATACCACAGTACAAGGACAAAATGATTGACTTCAACAATTGGCTAAGCTTCTGGTGTCATTCTAATGGGATCCAGTATTTGTCTGCCTGGGATGACATGATCGACAGTCCACGATGCTTTGCCAGAGATGGCCTGCACCTGTCGCCCTTAGGATTCCGGATACTGGCTAAGACTCTTGCCACCCCTATAGTGCTTTATTCAGGCCAGGTTCAAATGACAAATTCACCACCATAAACGGTGACATCTGTGACATCTGTGCAGTGACAGAGACCTAGTTCAAAGCTCCAGAGAGCACCCTTGCATTACCAGGCTTCAATTCATACCACACCTTTTGGCCACCTAACCCAGAAAGAAGCACTAAAGGCGGAGGTGTGTCCATATTCATTAGGGATAGCCACACCTCCAGGCTAGTTGCACAGCATAATGCTTCTGAGATTATCCAAGTGCAACTAACTCTGGGCAAGACCGCAATCCAAATTGTAGCCTGCTACATACCCCCCACCATGCCCCAGGATTCACACCCCTCATTTCTTGATACACTGGAAAGTATTAGGGTACAGTCCAACACCCTAATAATGGGTTATTTCAACTACCCCACCATTAACTGGGAAAACTACTCATGTACCAACTCTTTTGCTCAACGTTTTCTAGAATTCATAAATACCAATGCCTTGGATCAACTTATTCACACCCCCACCAGGGGCAACAATATCCTAGACTTGGTCATCACCAACATGGGAAACTGGTGTTCCACACCAGAGGTCAATTACTTGTTGGTCAGATCCGACCACAAGGTACTCAACCTAGACATCCACATCCCACCCCAGCCCCAATTAGGGAAACCATCGTAACAAACTTCTCCAAAGCCAACTTCACACTTCTTAAGACAGAAGTGGCAAACTTCATGACACCCATGCAGACGAACAATAGAGGTATGACTGCCGAATCCTACACAAATGCACTGTATAAGCACTTACACGAGTGCATGGATCATGCTAGCCCTAATAGAACCAAGATGTTATCCTCCAGACAAAGGAAGCCAGTCTGGTGGTCCTCTGCCATAAACAAACTCTACAACAGAAGAAAGAAACTGTTGCAAAAATAAGTAAAATCCCATGACTGGAGGAACTCCCTGGTCAACCTTAGAAAGAAGCTGAGATCCCTCATAAAATCCTCCAAAGCTAGTTACGAAAACAACATTGCCACTGACTCTAAAGACAACCACAAAGCATTCTATAGCTATGTCAAGAATCTAAATGGGAACACTCAGATCTGCTCTGAGTTACAGCATAATGGCACTAAATATACAGAACCAACTGATATTGCCAACATCCTGGCATATAGGTTCAGTGCTAACTTTACCCCCGTCTCAGCCCCTGGAGGGCCCATCTCTATACTGGAAGAATGCAAAGTTCCTATAATCATGGCTGCACAGGTATAAAACACACTCTCCAAAGCCAAGAACACAGCATCCATGGGATGTGACAATATCCCAGGCTGCGTTCTACATGAACTACTGAATGAACTGGCACCCTACCTAAGTACCATGTTCAATCATAGCCTCACCTCAGGCTTTGTACCCACTGAATGGCACACAGTGACACTTATCCCATTCCACAAAGGGGGAGCCACAACAGACCCCGGTAACTACCGCCCCATTAGCCTGACGAGCCTGGTCTGCAAGGCCATGGAATGTATCATCATGGAACTCATAAACAAAGACATTGGTAATCTCCAAACTCTGAACCCTACTCAGTTTGGATTTGCAAAAGGCAGATCATGTCTTCTAAACCTGATTGACTTCTTTGAAGCAGTCACCAAAGCCATAGATGATGGTAAAATGGTTCACAAAGCTTATGTAGATCTCGCCAAGGCTTTCAACACTATCCCCCACTCTGGAATTATAGATAAGCTCACTAAACTAGGTATAAATCCCTATGTCATAAGATGGGTTGCCAACTGGCTCACGGACAGAACCCACACTATGAAAGTAGCGTATTCCAAATCCGACATCAGACCAGTGACAAGTGGAGTACCACAGGGTTCAGTCCTGGGTCCTCTCCTGTTTGGTATCTACTTCTCTGAAGTGCAGGCCAACACAGAAGGTCTTTGGCTAACAAAGTTTGCAGATGACTGCAAACTAGGAGCCATAATCGCAACTCCTAATGATGTGGACAAACTACAAAAGGGCTTCACTGAGACAGATACCTGGTGTCAAAGCCATGGCCTAAAGCTCAATGCCAAAAAGTGTATTGTCATCCCCTTTGGTAAAAACTCTGTACCCATGAACTACCACATAGCTGGTAGTCTACTTAATGCTGAAAATGTAATAAGAGACCTTGGGACACAGGTGGACAGTAGTCTCTCCTTTGATAATCACATCGCCACAGTGGTCAGGAAATCCTTCTACGTGGCTCATCTCATCACAAAAGGATTCCCATCCAGAAAAAAAGAGGTCATTGTTCCCCTCTACTCATCACTTATTAGACCCATTATAGAGTACAACGCCCCTTTTGGTATGTACCTCACAAGACAACTACAACAACTGGAAAGACCACAGAAATACCTCACAAAGAGGATTACTGGCCTCAAACAGATGCCCTATGCAGACCGTCTCAAAAAGCTACAGCTTGACTCCATGGCATATTGCCTACTCAGGGGTGATCTCTGCCTAACATACAAAGCTATGTCAAACCCAGAGCTGTTGGACATGCTCCACTTAAAGAAATCCCAATCCCTCTGAGCTACATGCTCTAGGGACCTTAACCTTGTCACCACAATAAACAGAACATGCTGGAGGGATAGATTCCTGTCCCAGAGACTTCCCATACTCTGGAACAGACTACCTATCTATGTCAAACAGAGCTCCTCATTAGCACTCTTCAAGAAAGATCTTAATGATTCAATGGGAAATGGGAAATTCACCCCGGGGATCACTTCTGTGGCTCTGCTCGACAGGGGCATAGGAAAATACTTTTCTTGGGTGGCGAAAGCCAGGGTACATTTATTGGCTAGGCTTGTATGGGCTCTAGGGTCGATAGCCTAGTACCTACCTATGAACCTATAAAATCATTAATGAGACATAAAAAATTAAATAGAGGAGACATTATATTCTTAGTAGAGACTCACTTGATAGATAAAGATATACAACATTTAAATAACTTTATTTACAAAATGTTATCATCTGCTTCTTTTAACAAATAGTGAAGAGGAACTGCTTTACTTTGGAGAAAATGTACTGTAATGCCTAAGGTTGTGGAATCCATTAATGATCCCAGAGGACTGTATACATTTGTAATAGCTAAATAGAATAGCAAACTCTATACACTAGCTAATTTTACTGGATCCCTGGAATAAGTGCAAGAGTGGCTAAAAATCAGTTAAACTTTCTACAAAGTAGATACAAGTGAACCAAAGAAAACTAAAATACTGGCATCAGCTAAAACACTAAACAGATGGATTCATAATAATAATGTAGCTGATTTAATAGTAAAGGCAGAAAATAAGTTGTTCTTCACTCATTATTTTGTACCTGGGACACAAACTAGAATTTATAGGATGTATGCCTCTACAGATTTACTTCATAAAGTGAATTGTTTGAAAACTATTCCCTGTCCTTTATCTGATCATAAGGCACTAAGTATTAATATATTACTGGGTATAAGGACATTTAAGATTGTTTATAGAATCCCAGTATTTATGATAGAATTAAAAGAATGTAATAGTTACCTTAAGCAACAAATCAAGTTTTTTTTTATCTTTGAATGATAATGGTCAGGTTAGTAAAGTCATACAATGGGACTCCTTAAAATGCATACTAAAGAATAGAATAGAATGGGAAGATGGGCTATTAATAAAATGAAAGAGTAGGGGAAAGAGTTGTTAGAAATACAAGAAATATACAAAGTGAGGTCTGAACAACAAACAAAGAAATTAGATAAAACTGAAGTCATTAAAAATAATGACAAGATATCAGTTTTAACACATAAAGTTGAGATAGCCTTAGAAAAAATAAAATTCCACAGTTATGCAATGACTTAAAAATCTATGTAGATTAGCTAATAGAAGTAAGATGTTAAGCAAAAAGGCACAAATCAGTAATATCCAAACTCCTCAGGGCCTATATTACCATGTCGACAGGGCTGTTCATTGAACACCCGTATGTCGACACATGTACACCGAAATACATAAACGTCGAACGTCCACAAAATAGATTTTTTCCCAGGGAAAAAAATCACTGGGCCATTGTCAGGAACTTGCCATTTACTCCACTGTAGTGCCATCTTGGAGTTGGTATATTTAAGTGTGGGGGGGGGGCAGGTCAAAGCCCCACTTCATTGTGTCTGTCGATTTGTTTTGTTTTTTGTTGGCCCAGCAATTTTTTTTCCCTGGGAAAAAAATTGCTTTTGTGGCCATTCGACATTTAGGTATTTCAATGTACATGCATTGACGTAAGGGCATTCGATGAACAGCCCTGTCGATATGGTAATATAGACCCAAATCCTCACACTAATAAACTTACCTCAGACATGCAGGAAATGCTTAATATTTTTATAAAATTCCATGATGATCTTTATAAAAATAAAAATAATAATTCAGTTGATTATAACATTGACAAGTATTTAAAGAAAAATTATACTAATAACTTTATGATCAACAACTTTCTCTGATGATTAAGTCTCTTATCCTAATAGAAGTTAAAGAAGCTTTAAAAAAAAATGGAAGAATAGCAACGCTCCAGGGTTAGATGGTTTAAGTACGGAATCATATAATCTGCTTCCGTTAAATATTTTAGGATTACTGAGTCATGTTTTTAGGATAATTTGGAATGACAAAATAATTCCTCCCACATGGAAATTTTCTGTACTCTCTCCTAAACTTAAACAAGGAAAAGATAATAAGTTAGTCTTCTCATATAGGTCTATTTCATTATTAAATGTAGACTACAAAATACTTACTTCCATCTTCGTTATGAGATTAAGAAATATAGTAGCTAAATTAATTGATAAAAATCAAACAGGATTTATAGTCAATAGATTAATGTATGATAATATAAAAAGGGAAGTAACTATCTTAGATTTAGCAAAAGGAAGCAACAAGAAATTTGCCCTTGTTAGTTTAGATATTGAGAGAGCTTTTGATTCTGATTGCGATACAGTGAGGTTAGGAAATTAACTTTTTTCCACTGTAGTGCGATCTTGGAGTTGGTATATTAAATATATGGTTCCCCTTTATAACATCTTCTAACCATAAAGTCGACTCACTTAACAGAGAGATGACATCCTCTAAAGTTTAGAACAGTGACTTCTCGGAATGGCGAATTTCGCCTCCGGAAAGCTGACCATTTGGCCGCCACTGATGACCTTTGCCCTTTTCTCCACAGTAGTGCAATCTCTGAGTTTGAATATTTAAGTAGGGGGTGGGGGGCACAGCCCCCCACATGGGTGGTGTGAGAGGCAAAGCCCCCCTCATTGGTGGGTTTAACTTCTTTAGTTTTTTTTTTTTTTTTTTGTCAGCGGTGGTCAAGTGGTTAGTTTCCCTTAGGCAAAATTTGCCATTGCAGGAATTTGGTATTCTAAACTTTAGATATTGTCTTCTCGCTGTTAAGCGAGTCGACATTATGGCCAGACAATGTTATAAAGTAGAACTATATATATATATATACATATATTTATATATATATATATATATATATATATATATATATATATATATATATATACAGAGAGAGAGAGAGTTTCACTTTACAATCCCGAAATACTGAAATATCGAAATTCAGTATCTCAAGACTGTAAAGCTGAACACTGAAAAGCCCAAAACCCCGAAAGTGTGAAATTCAAAATCACTGCAGCGAACATACACACTCCACACACACAAACAAGCGCACATACACCTTCCTCCCTGCACTACAAATCAGTAAAACACACACAAACAAAACAAACACGTGTGGACCCTACATATAAGCAGGGTACAATTTTTGGAATTACACGGTTTCAACCGCTTCATCAGACGTAACACTTCTATGAACAAAGAACTCTTATTTAAACCAAAAATTCAAACTAATTAATTGAATAAATAATACATTAACCTTAAAGCGCAAGTGTACAGTCCCAAATACACTTATAGAAATAATAAGACATTGAAACAGCAACTTTGTTATCGAAAAGTGATGAATCCTTGGGTGGATACACAGTTACAACCCAGATTCAGTGGGACGAAGAAATGTAATAGTTGCAAACAATGTATGTTTGTGGACGAGTCCCGTTTTTTCAGACACCCTGAAACTAAACGCCTTTGGGAACTTAAAGTGAATGGCTCATGTAATTCCAAAAATTTGGTGTACGTGGCTTACTGCATACGATGCTTTCATTTTTATGTAGGAAAAACCAACCGTACTTTAAAAGAACGCATTAGAGACCACTATTATTGTGTGGCAAGGAGAGAAGATTATAACGCATTAGCTAAACATATCATCAAAGAGGGTCCATCTCACACATTTTGTTTTCAAATATTGTACATCCAATATGTTAATTTGAGACTAGGAAACATTACTAATGATACTGAATGTGCAGAGTTAGAATGGATTTTCAGATTGGGTGCACACAGGGGTTATGGGCTAAATGATGCGGTCTCCTTAAAGCCTGTTCTTAGAGCTAGATCCCTTAGGTAGCGATTAATTTTAATTTTATTTTAAACATATTTTTAACAATAGTATTTGAATATGTTTTAGATTTTTTATAACATGTGATTTAGAAATGATGTGGTGTAATGAAATTTAATTATATATGCAAGCACTTTGATACACTTGCGCTTTAAGGTTAATGTATTAATTATTCAATTAATTAGTTTGAATTTTTGGTTTAAATAAGAGTTCTTTGTTCATAGAAGTGTTACGTCTGATGAAGCGGTTGAAACCGTGAACGCGCTTACGTTTTTTAGTGTTCATTTGTAATAAAACAGTGTTTTGGAACTATTTTCGTATCTCTTGGATATATTCTTATGAACAGTTGATTTTTTAAGCTTGTTGCTGCTCAAGGGTGTTTGGTGATATATTACAGTTTTTTCCGGTGGGCTTTTGTGGAGATATATATATATATATATATATATATATATTTATATATATATATATATATATATATTTATATGTATATATATATATCTATATATATATATATATATATATATATATATATATATATATATAGATATATGTTTATAGGTGTGTACTAGACTAATGGCCCTGGAGCCTTTACAAGCCTAGCCCATAGAAGTGCCCTGGCATCATGCTGCCTGATGTTAGTTCACAGTGCCTCTATCAAGTAGACCCACTGGAGTGATCCCCTGGGGTGAACGTTCTATTACCCATCCACTCATCAAGATTTCTCTTGAAGAGGGACAGCAAGGTTCTCTGTTTGACATGTATGGGAAGTCTATTCCAGAGCATGGGCAGTCTCTGGGTTATGAACCTGTCCCTTCAGCATGCTCTGTTGATTGTTGTAATGAGGTTGAGGCCTCTGGCGTGTGTGGTGTGGAGCGATTGGGATTTCTTTAGATGTAGCATTTCTAACAGACCTGGGTCAGACATAGCTTTGTAAGTCAAGCAGAGATCGCCTCTAAGTAGGTGATATGAGACAGAGATTAGCTGGAGTCTTTTGAGTCTGTCTGTGTAGGATGTGTTTAATGCCTAAGATCATCTTTGTGTGGTACTTCTGTGGCCTCTCCAGCTGTTGCAGATGTCTAGTGAAGTACATGCCAAATGGGGCATTGTACTCGATGACTGGTCTAATGAGGGAAGAGTAAAGAGACACGATGACCTCTTTCTTCCTGAATGCAAAACCCTTGGTAATAAGATGTGTGACATAGGACTTTTAGACCACAGTGACAATGTGGTGTTTGAAGGAGAGGTTGTTGTCAACCTGCGTCCCCAGATCTCTTATAATGCCTTTAGTGTTCAGTGGGCTCCCATCAATGTGGTAATTAGTGGGAAGTGAGTTTTTACCAAAGGGGATGATGATGCATTTTTTGGTGTTAAGCTTAAGGCCATGATTTCAACACCAGTCATTGGTCTCAGTGAGGCCTTTCCGTAGGATGTCTGCATCACTTGGAGAGTTAATAATGGCTCCCAGTTTGCAGTTGTCTGTAAACCTGGTCAGCCAGAGTCCTGTTGTGTTGGCTTGGACTTCTGAGAAGTAGATGCCAAAAAGGAGAGGACCCAGGACCAATCCCTGTGGGACTCCACTCGTGACTGGTCAGCAGTCTGACTTAGAGTCCACAATTTTCACACAGTGTATTCCATCTGTGAGCTAATTTGCAACCCACCTAGTGATATTCATAGGTTAGTATTAGGCTAACTGCCCTTGCAAGCCATTTTAAGCCTAGCCAATTATCCCTTGCGAGATTCAAACCCTGCACCTTGTGTTTGTAAGACAAACACCTTAACCATTAGGCCACCCTCCCAACATCAGGTTGATGCCTAGTTTAGTGAGTTTATCAATAATTCCTAAGTGAGAAATGGTATCAAAGGCCTTGGCCAGATCAAGGTAGGCTGTATGCACTGCCTTACCTTCATCCACAGCCCTACTGACTGACTCAAAGAAGTCAACCAGGTTGAGCAGGCATGATCTCCCTTTCACAAAGCCAATTTGCATAGGGTCTAGAGTTTGGAGATTTCCTACATCTTTGTTAATCAGGTCCATGATGATGCGCTTCATAGCTTTGCATATCAGACTCATCAGCATAATGGGGAGATAATTCCCAGGGTCTGTAGTTGCTCCCCATTTATGGAGATGGATGACTGTAGCAGTGCGCCATTCGGTAGGGACAAAGCTTGAAGTGAGGCTGTGACTGAACAGGACACATAGATGTGGTGCCAGTTGACTTTGTAGTTCATGTAGATCACAGCCAGGGATAATATTGGGTCCCATGGAAACTGTATTCTTAGCCTTGGACAATGCAGCTTTAACCTGCGCTGCAGTAATGCTGGGTGACTGGCATTCTTCCAGTATTGTGATTGGTCCTTTGTGGGGGGAGAGAGGGGTAAAGCAGATACTGAATCTGTCAGCCAGTATATTGGCAATATCTGTTCGCTCAGTATAGGAGGTACCATCGTGCAGTAACTTATATATATATATATATATATATATATTTATTTATATAGATTCAGAGGTTCATAGGAGATTACTAAGTTAACAGCTCAAAAACTCTTACAAGTCAGCCATTATTACATAGATTTATTCAGATGTCCAATACCTAGGGGCTAGAGGTTGGTTTAGGTTTATGTCTATGTCTTTGGGTGTTTCACAGACTGCTCCTGTCCATAAGGGGAAAAGGCACCACCCCAGGAGTGAATTAAGATTCCCCATCTGTTGATCCAAATTGCATCTGAAGAGGGTCATGGAAGGGATCTGACTTGAAATAAATAGGTAGCCTGTTCCATAGAAGGGGTAATCTCTGAGACTCATATCTGTCCCTCAGCATGTTTTCTTCATGATGCAGGCCAGGTTTAGATACTTAGACTGTGTAATCCTTGTCTTGTTTGTTTTGTGAATGTGTAACAGTTCCATTAGGATGATATTTAAGAATGCCTTGTGGATTAGGCATATATCACCCCTTAATAGTCAATATTAGACAGAGTTAAGGGATAGGCCTTTTAGACAATCTGCGTAGGACATATTGTTTATACACTGTAGTTTTTTTTTGTAAGGAACCTCTGACACTGCTCCAGTTATTGAAAGTACCTGGTCAGGTACAATACAAAAGGTGCATTGTTCTCAATTATTGATCTAATGAAGACTGGATATTGTGGAACTAACCTCCTTAGATTTAAATGCCATATCTTCACTTATAAGATGTGCCACATAGATGGACTTTCTCACCACTATGGACACATGTTGGTCAAATTTCAGGTTACTGTCTATCTCTCAGAACTAGGTCCACTGTTAACGGTGCTCTATTAATGTTGTAATTTGCAGGGGTATTTGACTACTCAAAAGGTATAATTATGTTTGTTTCTATTTTTTTTTTTTTTTTTTTTGCATTTAGTTTTAGGCTATGGCTCTGGCAAAAATTATTTGTCTGAGTCAGACCTTTCTGAAGGATATTTACATCATTGGGGATTCAGTGATTGCCTCCAAATTGCAGTCATCAGCAAACTTGGTCAACCAAGATCATCTACATTAACCTTGACTTCAGAGAAGTATACTCCAAACAAGAGAGAGCCTAGCACTGAACCCTGTGGTACACCAGTAGTAACCGGCCCCTTGCTGGATCTGGATTCACCTACTCTAACAACATGTGTGCTGTCCATGAGCTGTCTATCATTTGGAGACATAGGGATTAATGCCGTGTTTTGTAAATTTATCTACAGTACCTGAGTGAGGAACTATGTCAAATGCCTTATTCAGGTCAAGGTAGGCAGTATGCAGTGTTTTACCCTCATCCGTGGCCTTGGTGACTTTTTCAATAAGTCCACCAGATTGAGCAGGCATGATATATCCTTGATGAAGCTGAAATGGGTTGACTCTTATGTTTGGAGATTTCTTATATGTCATTTTTTATCAGGTCCATGATTATTCATTCCATAGCCTTGCATATGAGACTAGTCAGACTTATGGATCTGTAATTTCCTGGGTCTGTTGATGGTCCCCCTTTATGCAGAGGGATAACTGTTGCTGTCCTCCACTCCACATGGAAAAGGCTTGATAATTTGTGTTTCACACTATTTAAGAGGCATCCTGGGATATTATTGGGACCCATTGAGGCATTGTTTTACCTTTAGAGAAAGCAGTAAAGACCTGTTCTTTTGTGATAATTGGTAGAGGAATGGAGAAGGGTATTTCCTAGAAGATAACCAGAGGTGATGGAGTGATAAAATTCAACCTGAATTTATCAGCTAGATTTGCTGTATCTTCTGATGGTGCCATCTACAGCTAACACTGCACATTGCTGAGTTTTGCCAGGCCTGGTGTTAGGATTTTGGGGACCCCCAGCTAATGTCAAGTTGGGGGCCCCCTAGACACTTCCAGTGTAAGTATCATCTTGTTACTGTCACCCTTTCTAAGCAACCTTTTAGTTCACACTGCAAACTTTTATGAGTAGTACACAGACAGACCTGCAGCTGCAATGCTCTTACATTATGACATGCCTATGTACCACACTATATTGGCCTATCTCACAAAGGGGCACTTACAGTTACTGGCATTTAGTTGCAACACCGATACATTACAGCAAATCTATGTACAGGCCTGAACTTAAGTAAAATGACATCCTATGCCTAACTGTTTCAACACCTACACACACACACACACACACACACACACACACACACACACACACACACACACACACACACACACACCATAAGTGCAATCTTGGCTCCCCATTTAAATATACCAACTCCAAGATGTGACAACAGTGGCAGATAGTAAGAACATCCTCCATCCCACTAAAGTGTGATCTCTCTGCCAAAGCCAAACTTGTTTGACCACCATTTGAAACACTGTTCAAACCACTGTTTGAAAACTTCGTACTGAACAGAACATAATCGTACATCATCAATAGCAGGGGTTCACAAATATTAATGAAAACATTAGCATAAGCACACTGTGATAGTAGGGATAGCAGATATCCCTACCTTACGCTTTAACCTGAGAACCTCAGGGAATTATAAACATTCAATGAGCACTCACATGAGACTTGAATTCTGAGGCTATAATGAGACTTGTAGCACAACTGGATCTGTAGTCCAAGATGTTTATCTGCCCCTGTTGACCAGAAACACCCACACTTTCTTTTGGGACTCTTTGAATCGATTCATTTCATATGAAAATTAAATTGGGTACCTTGCTGCAATTAATACCTTTTCATACATTACAACATGTTGCCACCACACAGCAAGAGGTTCTCTGGTTCCATCCTTGGCTACAGTGCCTTCTGTGCAGAGTATGCATGTCATCCCTGTGGTCACGTGGGTTTCCTCTGGGTGCTCTGGTTTCCTCCAACATCCCAAAGACATGCTGTAGGTGGATTGGACACTCTAAATTGGCCCTAGGCGTGAGTGCATGTGTGTGTGTGCCTTTTGTGGACGGTTGTGTGGCGGGCTGGCAGCTTGACACCGTAAAACTCTACTGCCAATCATGAGCGAACAGGTGATCCGTTGTGGTGACCCCTAACTGGGAAAAGTCGAAAGAAGAAGAAGAAGTGTCAGTGACTTAACAGGTTGGAAGCTTGTTTTTGGTGTTAAAATGTTAGAAGGTTGTAGGTTCTGTTCCTACACCAGGTCATTGGATTAATTTCCATCCTAACACTGCAGTGCAGCTTAAGGGGTACTATACTTCTGAGTATGCTGTCCTTCAAATGAAATATCAAACTGAAGTTTCATCTGCTTGAATTGATGAAAGATCAGGTGGATTTTGAAGATCCCATGGCAGTTACTGAAAAAGGAGTAGGAGTTGTTTTACTTTGTTAACACTTTTCAACTTTTTTTCATTATTGACGTATATATATATATATATATATATATATATATATATATATATATATATATATATATATATATATATATATATATATATATACTTTATATCACATTTTATATTTTTATAAGATACTTAATACATTCACTTTCCTAAATATTTTCAAAAACCTTTTTACCCCACCACACCTTACACTAAAATGATTTGTTTGAACTAATTATTACTTCCTCATCATTGTTTCATTAGTTTTACAGCAATTCTTCACATCTCCTTTTCCACACACACCAAATCGCAACAAACTGGCCAAATTTACCATAGTCAGTATGAATACCACCTCAGGGCTCCCCAAAGAAAGGACACTGGTCTAGTGGGCTTCATCCTTGTCAAAAAAATGTTTTATTTATTTATTTGCATTTGTTTATCAGGATAGTCTGACTGTGCAAAAAGACCCTGTTCAGCAGAGTCCCCTGAAGAAAAAGCTCCAAATACACAAATAAAGTTAAAATAATTATAATAGTTAAAATATAATACAGGAAAATATAATAATAATCTGTACATATTATAAAAATAGATTTAAAAAGTAATTATAGCAGTATAAAAATAAGGACTTATAGAAACTATAAGAAAATATAATTCATAGGTTCATAGGTTCATACTAGGCTATCTGCCCAAGGGCATTTATAAGCCTAGCCCATAGTTATGTGGCTTTTGCCACCCCTTTAGTTTGAAGAAAACTATGCCTATTATTTTGCTGTGCCTCTGTCAAGCAGTGACACTGAAGTAATCCCTGGGGTATATCTGCGATCTCCCATCCATTGGTCAAGATTCCTCTTGAACAAGGCCAGCGAGGTGCTCTGCCTCACATGTACCGGGATTTTGTTCCACAGCATAGGGAGTCTCTGGGTGATGAATCTGTCCCTCCAGCACGTTCTATTAATAACCGTGTCAAGGTTTAAGTCTCCCGCCCTTGTGGTTCTGAGGGATCTAGATTTTTGAGGTGAAGCATATTCATCAAATCTGGGTTTGACATGGCCTTATATGTCAGGCACAGGTCACCTCTGAGCAAGCGGTATGCGACTGAATAGAGCTGGAGTTCTTTCAGTCTGGCAGCATAAGACATATTTTTGAGACCCTTTATCCTTTTGGTGAGGAACTTTTGGGGCCTTTCCAGCTGCTGCAGGTGTCGGGTCAGATACATTCCGAATGGGGCATTGTACTCAATCATAGGTCTAATGAGTGATGAGTACAGGGGGACGATGACCTCCCTAGATCTAGATGTGAATCCCTTCATGATCAGGTGGGCAATGTAGAAGGTTTTCCTAACTACTTTAGCAACATGAGTGTCAAACGAAAGGTTACTGTCAGCCTGGGTCCCCAGATCCCTGATGAATTCTTCTGTGCTCAGTGGATTGCCACCTATATGGTAGCTAGGGGTAACCTTGTTTTTCCCGAAGGGTATGACTATGCATTTCTTGGCGTTTAACTTTAGGCCATGGCTCTGGCACCAGTTATCCGTTTCTGTGAGGCCCTTCTGAAGGATATCTGTGTCAGATGTGTTTTCGACTATGGCGCCCAGTTTACAGTCATCTGCAAATTTTGTCAGCCATAACCCTCCTGTGTTTGCTTGTACTTCAGAAAAGTAGATGCCGAACAAGAGTGGTCCCAGGACTGAGCCCTGTGGGACACCACTTGTGACAGGCTTTGAGTCTGACATGGCGCCAGCAACTCTGACCCTGTGGGTTCTGTCACTTAGCCAGTTTGCAACCCATCTTGTGATGTATGGGTTTACATTTAAGCTGATGAGTTTTTTGATGATACCTGAGTGGGGTATTGTGTCGAAGGCCTTTGCCAGGTCAAGGTAGGCTGTATGGACTGCCTTGCCCTCATCAATGGCCTTGGTGACTGTTTCGAAAAAGTCAACCAAGTTTAAGAGGCATGATCTGCCTTTGACAAAGCCAAACTGGGATGGATCCAAAGTCTGCAAGTTCCCTATGTGTTTATTTATGAGTTCCATTATGATCCTCTCCATGGCTTTGCAGATAAGGCTTGTCAAGCTAATGGGACGGTAATTTCCAGGGTCGGTGGTGGCACCGCCCTTATGAAGTGGGACTACAGTCGCCGTGCGCCACTCCTTGAGTACGTATCCTGAGGTGAGGCTCACAACCCCCATCCATACCTCAGCTTGCTTATCTATTCAGCCAGCTTTCTCCAAATACTCATTTACTTTCTGCAGATCCTTGAAATGAAAAAGATTAGCATAAGCACAATCAGAAAAAGAACAATTTAGAAAAATACAAAATTTTAGTGAACAGAGAAAGACAAAGTAAAATAAATAGATAATTTTAAAAATGAGAAAGATAGGGGATTAAGGGAAAAAAATATAGCACTTGAAAAGGAAAGGCTTGGATTAACGCATGTTCTGATTTAGCTGCAGCTTCATGTTGTTGCATTCCTTATATTTTGGATAGCTCTTCTCATCATAGTCTGAGTAATTTAAGTAAATGTTGCCATCAGCCAACACAGAACAAACTTTAAGCTGTCCCGATTTGCAGATGCATTGAGCTGCATGTTTGTGAGTCATTCTGTGCACTGACACTCTGTGTATATTATATTGCTTTAATATAAAACTTACAGAAGGCTTGCTTATAGTACACGCTTCTGTCTTTCTTACTTTGTCACTCGCAGTTAAGATCATCTTCTGTCTTACACTATTTAGTATCACAAATGAAAACAGAAGCTCATACTTGTATAACAATAAGTCTTTTTCTAGGGCTGAAACTGAAACAGCATTTTCAAAATGAAGGAACTGTGAAATACAGGCAAGACAGAGAATGTAATAGTGCTGTTCTGAAGTAAGCAAGTGCCATATGTGATGAATGCACTTGTCCCAGTCCCCTTCAATAACACACATCACACCAAATGACATATGATGACCTTTATTAAATTTCCATAACATAGCTTAAATCATCAACTTTATTAATTACAACTATTTGTGATATAACTGATTCTAAATACAGCATAACATCCTTGTAATGTTAATCAGGGTAGCGTACCTACTCACCCTGCCCCAGTAAGCAGCGTCCATACCTCCACTCACTTACTTCCTTTACTTATGAAGCAGCGTCCCATCTCACTTCACACACCATTCATTGTAATGTTAATCAGGGCAGCGTACCTACTCACCCTGCTCAACAAGCAGGGTCCATACCTCTGCTCGCTTACTGTACTTATGAAGCAGCGTCCCAACTCACTTCATACACCATCCATTAAATTACCTTCAACCAAATAAGCACCATCCTTACCTCAGCTTGCTTATCTATTCAGCCAGCTTCCTCCAAATACTCATTTCCTTTCCACAGATCCTTGAAATGAGCATCCAGACATCAGAGGGGGAACAGAAGAGGGCAAGCCTATCCCTCTTCTCCGCCTATCCCCACTGATAAATAATCCTCCTCCCCACCAAAGAAAAGAGGGAGGGTGGGTGGGTAGCAAGTTCACATCAAAATGTGATTGCTTAATCCACCTACACTAAACTAAACCTCTTAAGCCCCTCCCTATCATTATGTCATTTCCTCCCAACCATCCCCGCCTCCACTTAACCCTTTCACTTCCCCAACCCACTTAACTCCCCCTAATATTAACCTAACCCCCCATGAAGATGTCCCAGGACAACTTAGTTTATTGCCAAACTTCATTTGTCCCGTTCCCCTTCAATAACACACATCACACCAAATGACATTTGACGACCTTTATTAAATTTCCATAACATAGCTTAGATCACCAACTTTATTAATTACAACTATTCATGATATAATTGATTCTAAATACAGCATAACATCCTTGTAATATTAATCAGGGCAGTGTACCTACTCACCCTGCCCCAGTAAGCAGCATCCATACCTCCACTCACTTACTTACTTTACTTATGAAGTAGCGTCCCATCTTATTTCATACACCATTCATTGTAATGTTAATCCGGGCAGCATACCTTCTCACCCTGCTCAACAAGCAGGGTCCATACCTTTGCTCGCTTACTGTACTTATGAAGCAGCATCCTAACTCACTTCAAACACCATCCATTGAATTATCTTCCACCAAATAAGCACCATCCTTATCTCAGCTTGCTTATCTATTCAGCAAGCTTCTTCCACCAAATAAGCACCATCCATACCTCAGCTTGTTTATCTATTCAGCAAGCTTCCTCCAACTACTCATTTCCTTTCCGCAGATCCTTGAAATGAACATCCAGACATCAGAGGGGGAACAGAAGAGGGCAAGCCTATCCCTCTTCTCTGCCAGCCTGCCTGACCAGGCTGTTCCCCCTCCCTTCTACCCAAAATTTTTCAATCCACTTCCCATAAAGGGAAGGGTCAAGCCAAACATCATTTGGTGTACCCCTCTGTAAAGCACCTCAGAATCCTGTCATAAACCCCTCTGTCATGCTATCACTGAAACAAACCCTAATGAAACTAAATAAATTAGGATTACCATGACCCCGTTATAATACCAGCACATCCACACCAAGAGAACACATACCCTTTTAGCCCGCTGCCTTCAAAGCTGAAATCATGGCTCAACCTGAATGTATTGACAGCCTATAACCACAACAAAACCACAAACTATAACCCCTTGAACTCAAGACGGCACCCAGTCAGGCAAATAGTAGCAAGTCTCACACCCAAGACCCTGTTAACTGTAGCAAACCACCTTCGCCCACCCACTACCCAGTTCTATATGTGCAACAACTCCATTACTGTAGGGAACAGTCTAACTCCGACTTTAATGTCCTACCTTAGCTGGCAGAAAACCAGCACCCTTTGACCTAGTTCTCAAAAAAACCCACCTATGCTCATCAATGAAATACTCTACATACCCAGCCATCAACAGCCCCAATTCACTCATTATCAAACCATTCTTAATGCCTGTTTGGCCCTAGCCTTTCCCCTGGAGAGCTCCTTCTTTATATTACCAATACCACTAGTAGGCAATTAAGACCTGTCCTACCACAGCCTTATCCTGCAACCAAGCTCCCTTTAAACCTAACTCCCCTGTAACAACACAGCCAGTTTTAAAACTTCCCTACTTATAGCCTACCTACCATGCTTCTTAAAACTCTACTCACAAAATTGACCCAAACACCAAGTGCAATGATCCTTGTGGTATTCTGTAAAACCTTAACCTGTTATGTAACATTAACACTACCTACTCAAGGGCCAAATTTGAAACCCCAAAAACACCACCTGTTAGGAACAAACTCCAGCATCCTATCAAACACCTCATTGGCCCTTACCCCAAATACAGTTCAACAACTGAATGAGTAAATACAATCACCCCAAGGCCTAATTTTAGCCTAATAAGTTCTGTGCTCCTATGAATGTCATGACTCTACTCATCCCATGGGATCCCCCACTCCCCATAAGTCATCCCCAACTGTTTCCCCTTTGCCCCCCCCACCTACCTCTTCCTTACTTGCCTCCTATACCAATACAATAATCAGCTCACACTAATTGAACACAGAGCACTAATATGCCTTAATAAGGTGATTACTCAGACCCACTTTGAGCCCCATTCTGGTGGCAAAACATCTGTCCTATCAAAAACGTTACCTTTCAGATCCCCTTTTCAAGCCACCGCATGATGCCTTCTGCCCTTCAGCAATTTCAGTCAGTAACTGTTGCCAACTTGTGCTCTCCCTGTGTAACCTCTTTGCTCACCACTGCTTCCAACATCTGCAAATTCACAGTGTACCACCATCCCTGGTACTCGGCACACCACCATCTACAAAGAAAAGAAGAGTAGAGTAAACCCTCTCAAATGTAAAGAAAAGGCTCATCTTATACCCACCTATTCCAAATTACAGCCACAGCATTCCAATACCGCATCTGCAAGAAAAAAAAGACATGTAAATCATCCACAATACATAACCCCCATTCCAAGAGATAGGTAAGGACAACCTATCCCGCCAATACGGGAAGGAATGTACCACCGCCACTCGCATCTATGACAAAGCAGCCATAACTGAGGCTATGCTTCCAATGACCCTAGCAAATAGCCCAAAATAAATTTAACTACCCCATCTAATCATGCTTGTTTTGTTAAAGGGTTTCCATATTGCTATTTCAAATTCAAGTCAGGGTCTAATGTAGCTAACAACAATGACGTCCTTATTTGATTACCTAACATTATACATCTTCCAAAATGCCTGTAGTTCTATAACTATCATTACCCAATTGGTTGATACGAGTAGAAAAACTCATAGCTGAATCTACCCATACTCAGGTCCCAATTATATTGCTTTTACAAACTCAACAGTAGGCGAGGCTTTTGCAAACAAGCTACATATGCCCCTAGGCCATACAAATATTATTATCTAGCTCTGAGATTGTACAACTCTAGAGAAAGACAATTGTTAAATGAAAAGTCTAAGTACTGTATGATAAATGTCTTCCTCTATTGCTTCCTGTAAGCATCAACAAGCTGTTTTATGGAAACAATGAATATCTTTAATTTAGCCACCAGAGTCCCCCACCATCTCCATCTGTAAACCCCGCCCCCCATCAAATAGAGTCTCTTATAAGCTGAGAAAGTTGCGAAATGAAAGGAGTTCTCTTAGCATGCATTTGCATGCAGAATGTGAAGCCTGAAACACAGGCGTATATCATTATTTAGTGACGTAAACCGGCAGATTAACCAGTGACTTGCCAAAATTGCTTATAACAAAATACAATAAGCAACAATGCTCACGCCTTAGATGAATACCTGACAACTGTTAGATGAAAGTTCTTAACCTTAATAACTTATGTTGTCTAAGTAGCACTGTTCAATGACAGCAATAGTATGGAGCCCTCCTCTTAGCCAAAGAATCAAGGACAATGTCAAAATAATGAGAAAAAAGGGGGTGGGCAATCCCTGATTTTAAATACTGTCATCCAAGTCCCCATTCTGTGAAAGCCCCGCCCCCCCATCTAATAGCTAAGTAGAAATGTGCATGCGTAGAGAGCAATGCTAACAAAAGCCTGCGACTGTTTTTTTTTTTTTTTTTTTTTTAAACAGCCTCAGATACCCCAGAAAACCCACAAAACAGCTGTGGAAAGCTTCCAATTCCCCCAAGACCTTCCCTCACCAACAGTCCGCACTCCACTAAATGCACCTCTGTCGCGGCAGCTGTCAGCAGTGTGCCACCACCAAGGACCCAAGCACTGCCTCATGGACAGCACCGAGCCATAACTTGCCTCCAGTGCAATCAGCCACAGCACTGCTGCCCATTCAAAGTGCTGCATCAAAACAAGGGTAGGGACAAACCACACTGCTCCAGAAACTCAGAGCAATGCCACATTGAGAAAGATTTCCCCCCCCCCCCCTTTTTTTTTCCCTTTCTCTATCTTTGACAAACAACTCACTGCAGCAAACGCAAACTCAAGTCTCCCATGGCTCAGCAACATCCGAAACAATGCAATGGCCACAAATCCTCCCTCCGTCACTGTCACCGAACATGGGTGGCAACAACAATCACACCAACCTGCCCAAAGCCCGCGAAAACCATTCGGGTTCCATTGAGGAGAAACACTTCAAACTGAAAACACTTGACAGACCCCCCAAAAAAATCCCACACCTGAGCAAAAATCCCCACAACACCATCACCAATGAGCCGAGAACCCCGTCGGCAATCAAAACACACGAGCACCCAAGGTCACAGAAATGACAAAATCACACAATCCTGAAGTATCTCTAAAAATCATCCCTCGATCACCATTAAACACACTAGTACCAATGAGATACCTCTAGATCACAAACTGCTGACCCCATCCCACTCAAGCTACACACAACATCCCACCATCACCAAGGCCCCTGCTGTGAACTAACTGGACTGCCGATGGGAGCCACATTTAAAGCATGTGAATAATTTAGACACTTTATGAGAGGCTGGCCTGTTAAAATCTATGAAATCAATGCCCAGAAGGTCAAACAAGAAAATCCACCAACCACAACAAGGAGCAAAGGAAACCTGCATGCCAGCCGCTCTACCGCTAACACCCCCACTAGTTGAAAATAACGTAAAAGCCACACAACTAAGCAAGACAGCATGCCAGAATCCCAATACTCCGCTCCAACCGCTCCGGCCTGCATCAAATCCAGTACAACTTTCTTGCATCTTCAACCCCACCCGCCATGACAAAAAGGAGGGGGAGGGCAAAGGCCCATGAAAGAAACCTCCACACAACCAAACACAAAGGAATGCCCACTTGAGCGGGGACCCAACCAAATGGCAGAGAGGCAACTCCCTTGACACAACTCCTCTGCTCTTTGTGCCACCCCATCCTCTGCTGCCGCTGTTCTCCACCTATCATCTATGGTGTTCCCACATTCAACGATGAATGCGACACCCTCCTAGACAACATTTCCAGATGGTGCAACACATCTCCCACAAAACCAGCATCTGCCTCCATCACATCTTCAGTCAGTGCCCAAACTGGCATGACCGTGTTGCCAAACTGTTTGCCGTGGAGACCAATACAGACAACTTCATCTTTTTTTTTTTTTTTTTTTGCGACCAAGCACTGACTTGACACTCTCCACTAAACATGACAGAGAGCCAACCATGAAGCAAAATGGGGAGGATAAAGTTGACAGCAGAACTCCCAACCACCATGCATTGCCAGAAGAGGCCGGCTGCAAGACACACACAGGATATAACCATATATTTGGAAGTGACTGAAGTATGAGGTACTGAATTTTCTCCAATGTATTTTTCTGACATTATACAGGCTGCTTTATTGGGTGATTTATGTTAATCATAAATTAAAAATGGCAGGATAAATCCAGGAAAGTGGGTTCTAGTGCACCCGCATGGCACCGATTGGTTGCACAATCACAGAGCACGCGAAATAGACTTCTGCCGTTTGCATGTTGTCAGCATGGACATCACTGCTCCGCTACCACCATGCTTACCACAGAATGATTTTGAAGCCGTAACCCTGCTAAAGAAAGCCCCATGCAGCCAACTCACTCTAAAGGGGGTATCAACAAACACCTTAGTGAATGCCCTTAAACCACTCAATTCAGCATCCCCTTAAAGTAACTAGTAAAAAGTTGCATCAAGAACATAAAAGCCACAGCCATCGTGCCGACATCATCTCTAACCACCCTTATCTGCCCACAATCCAACTTACTGAAATGACCTGAAATGTCAAACTACCAACCAAAATTATCGCCTTGCCACCAGAACATACAGCTAACTGAAATCTCCCCAATTTAAATACTACCATACCAGAACCACAGACTCAACATCTCAAGTAACAGCAAAAAAAAATGATATTTTCTATACAAACCACCTGTCTCCTACAACCAAAAGCCACTAGTAACCCAAGGCCTACCTGTTCCACTGGAATACCTACAGGTCGTCTCAGACATACACTTGCCTTAGCAAGTTCACGCCAAAATGTGATTGCTTAATCCAACTACACTAGACTAAACCTCTTAAGTCCCTCCCTATCATCTCATTTCCTCCCAATCATCCTTGCCTCCACTTAACCCTTTCACTTCCCCAACTCACTTAACTCCCCTTAATATTAACCTAACCCCCCCCCCATGAAGATGTCCCTGGACAACTTAGTTTGTTGCCAAACTTCATTTATAGATGAAAGACAGACTGATCTGAGGGCCTGAGGATGATTACTGTTGGCTAGTCACCTATTGAGCAGTACAGCATGTACTCCTGAGAAGACAAGCACTAAAGATAAATTATTGTTAAGATACATAAGAGTGTCAGGAGCCAGGACTTGGAGAGACTCCGGTGACACTTGACAAGTGTGAGAATGCATAGAGATCCATTGATGCCAAATCAAGTTGTGATTATTGCTACCACAATAGAATCATGCCATTAGTTGAGAAACTAATCCAAATGCTAGTCTACCTTTCTCCTACATTCAGTATATCCTAGGTGGTATTCATTTCTTCTTACAAGAAACGGTCTTCAGAATGGAGGGTAGAAGACTATATCTGAAACATATTCCTATGGGCTTAAGGTGGCAACAGGTTTTGGGGGGGTCTTAATGAATTGTGGCTGTGCTAGGGTAGCTCATGAGTGGATGAGCAGGGGTATACTTTTGCATACGGTCCATTGTGCTTTGGATGGCTATGCAGCAAGTGGGAATATGCTTACCTACTTGAACACACTTACACCTATCAAACTAATAGTGCCACCAATGCATTATTATAATCCATTGTTAAGAGCACATGCCTTGGAGGATTCTTGTTGCATAGTACATACCTGCATTGTGCAATGTGGGATTCTTCGAGTGCCAGGTACCACATATAACTACAGTGGTATAAGACAGATGCAGTAGAAATACTGGGTTCATCCTGTAAGTTGAAGGAAGAAAGTTAGCAGATTCATGAGGTCTATGTGTTTATTCACTTAGCACTGTGACAAAGTGAGATTCAAGTGTCACACTGAAGGACACATGGCAGATAATGGTAGTGTTGGAGAAAGGCAACTGAATTTGGAAGTAACTAAAATAAGGAAAACATTTCAGTGAATATGAAACAGAAAAATAAGCTGCTGAGAAGAATGAATGGCTTATCAAATTGCAACATGTCAAACTGTTTCAGTTGTACAACCCTGAAATGGTAGGTCTAAGACTTACTTGACCATTAAAATATTCTAGAATGTAAAAGTTTTATAAATGAATGTCAAATTAAAAAAAAAAAAAATATATATATACATATATATATATATATATATATATATATATATATATATATATATATATATATATACATACATATATGGAAAAAACAAAATCCAGACACCCGAACAAATGTAGAAAAATATATATCCCAGCGGAGGCAACTGTAACTTGCAAAAAACTTTCAAAATGAAAAAAATATATTTAATGTATAATAATAGATTCTGAGACAGTTGTCTGTATATCATTTGTTTTTGAGTCATTACATGCACAGTTTCCTGATATATTAGTATTTGTATTTAGGATTTTTACATTGTTGTTTATTATATATATATTTTTTCATTAAGGTATAAATATATATATTTTTTAGGTCCATGGTATTTTTAATATATGTTTCAGCCTTGTTCATTATTGTGACATATTTACGTGTGTGCTCATAGTATTGTGCTTATACTTCCTTGTTTCTTATGACGCTTTAAGCGCTATTGCTAGTTATATAATTGTCCAATTAAGAACAGGGAGGAGTTTAAGTCATTTGATTCATTAGATGATTATATATTTGAACAGTACTATTGCAATGTTAACGTCTGATGAAGCAGGCAGTGTGTCTGTGAAAGCGCTTACGTTGTTTTGTGTTTCGTTATTAAACGTGATTTGTTTTAAATCAGTTTATTCTTTTTATACTTGCGACTTATGGACTTGTCAGTGGTTGAATCATCAGAAGATTTTCCTGCAATTATTTGAAGGTTTTTTGCAAGTTACAGTTGCCAACGCTGGGATATATATTTTTATATATATATATATATATATATATATATATATATATATATATATATATATACACACAAAAAAATTTATAAGCAAATGTCACATTGTTTTGTAACTATATCGTTGCATTTATAGGGATAGAGGTAACTGAAAGGTGTACATGACAATTGAAGTATTCCAGACTGTAAATTTGCATTATGTGCATCTTCTATACTAGATGTGCTAGGGAATATTACTTAATTTCAGGGTGGTTAAAGTAATATATACTGGGAAT
Organism: Protopterus annectens; assembly: GCF_019279795.1. Classification (NCBI taxonomy): domain Eukaryota; kingdom Metazoa; phylum Chordata; order Ceratodontiformes; family Protopteridae; genus Protopterus; species Protopterus annectens. The sequence goes on from NC_056747.1 coordinate 942,386,985, forward strand.
GCTGCTCTCTGTTGGGGCTGGTAATAGATTAGCAGTAAAAATATATGAGTTTCTTCATAAATGTGACATCTCTGTCATTGGGAAAATGACAGCAGCCCCTTTCCAGGTCTACTTTAGGAGGAATTAAACCCACAGTTAGGGCAGCTGTTTAATCTTAGCCTCACCTCAGGATACGTGCCTAAGGAGTGGCGTATGGCAACTGTGGTCCCACTTCACAAAGGTGGTGCCTCCACCGACCCGGGAAATTACCGTCCCATCAGCTTGACAAGCTTGATCTGCAAAGCTATGGAGAGGATCATAATGGAGCTCATAAATAAAGACATAGGAGACTTGCAGACTTTGGATCTGACCCAGTTTGGCTTTGTCAAGGGCAGATCATGCCTTTTAAACCTGGTTGACTTTTTCGAAACAGTCACCAAGGCCATTGATGAGGGAAAGGCAGTCCACACAGCCTACCTCGACCTGGCAAAGGCTTTTGACACAATACCCCACTCAGGTATCATTGAAAAACTCATCAGCTTAAATGTAAACCCATACGTCACAAGATGGGTTGCAAATTGGCTAAGTGACAGAACCCACAGGGTCAGAGTTGCTGGCGCCATGTCAGACTCAAAGCCTGTCACAAGTGGTGTCCCACAGGGCTCAGTCCTGGGCCCTCTCCTTTTCGGCATCTACTTTTCAGAAGTACAAGCAAACACAGGAGGATTATGGCTGACAAAATTTGCAGATGACTGCAAACTGGGCGCCATAGTTGAGAACACATTTGACACAGATATCCTTCAGAAGGGTCTTATAGAAACAGATAACTGGTGCCAGAGCCATGGCCTAAAGTTAAACGCCAAAAAATGCATAGTCATACCCTTCGGGAAAAACAAGGTCACCCCTAGCTACCATATAGGTGGCAACCCACTAAGCACAGAAGAGGTTATCAGGGATCTGAGTACCCAGGTTGGCAGTAACCTTTCATTTGACACTCACGTTGCCAAAGTAGTTAGGAAGACCTTCTACATTGCCCACCTGATCATGAAGGGATTCACATCTAGATCAAGGGAAGTCATCGTCCCCCTATACTCATCACTCATCAGACCAATGATTGAGTACAATGCCCCATTCGGAATGTATCTGACAGGACACCTGCAGCAACTGGAAAGGCCCCAAAAGTTCCTCACCAAAAGGATAAAGGGTCTCAAAAATATGTCCTATGCTGCCCGACTGAAGGAACTTCAGCTCTATTCAGTCGCTTACCGTCTGCTCAGAGGTGACCTGTGCCTGACATACAAGGCCATGTCCAACCCAGAATTGATGAACATGCTTCACCTCAAAAAATCTAGATCCCTCAGGTCTACAAGGGCGGGAGACTTAAACCTTGACACGGTTATTAATAGGACGTGCTGGAGGGACAGATTCATCACCCAGAGACTCCCTATGCTGTGGAACAAAATCCTGGTACATGTGAGGCAGAGCACCTCACTGGCTTTGTTCAAGAGAAATCTTGACCAATGGATGGGAGATCGCAGATATACCCCAGGGATTATCTCAGTGTCACTGCTTGACAGAGGCACAGCAAAATCATGGGCATAGTATCCTCCAAACTAAAGGGGTGGCGAAAGCCACAAAACTCTGGGCTAGGCTTATAAATGCCCTTGGGCAGATAGCCTAGTATGGCCCTATGAACCTATGAACCTATGAACTTTAAAATGGTGACTGTAAAAATAGTAGACAAATAAAACATTGACTGGAAAACATCAAATGTCTGGGACATCAAATTGTGGAAGCAGCTGTTTGTCTGAGATTGTAGTACATTGGTGAGTGGGGTTTTGTTCTTCTCCCACTGTAGTGCAGACTCAGAGGTGGTATATATAATTAGGAGGGGGTGTGGTGGTGGAGCCCCTCCCACAATGGGGAGTGCAGGGGGCTTGAACCATTGTAAAATATGTTTTATGCTTTCCTTTATGATTTCTGATGTTCAGCATAGTCAGTGTTGTCCGGTCAACATTTTAATTGTTGTCTATTTGTATGGCTGACATTATGATTTAGATCCACCCCTCTCCAATACAAATAAATGATACAACATGACAAACATAAAATGAAAACGGAATGTGTATACGTCTTTGTATCTAACTTGACAAATGAAATGCAGTATCTAGCCAAATGTCATAATGCAATTTTTGGCAATTTTGTTTTAGAAAATGTCAAACTGTTTCTTTGATATAGTCCTATATAGAAATAAATCATTTGTAGGTGTACATAGCAGTTAGGCTGATGAGTTTTGATCCATGTTGCTTATTACAACATGTACTGTCTAGTCAGTGCTCATCCTAAGTTTCAGCTCCAGACCCCTGATAACCAAACTTGATCTATCCATATGTCTGCAAACCTTTGCACTCAGTAAAGTTTTCCAGTATACAAAATATCCATACTCTCACACAAAAACGGTTTTCACAAATATTCATGTACAGTCTTCAGTACATTATTATAAAGTACTTCCCTTGCCTCATTTCTTACCTTATCCATACATGCACTGTTTTATTTGATTGTACCCTGAAACATAGCAGACATATGTTAGTTCCTCATGGATCACATATTGTTGTCAACATACCAATTCTTCTGTGCTTCTTCACAGCACATCCTTATTTTCTCTACCATCCATGTATTTATATAGTCTCAGTTTATCTGGTGCATACCAAATATTTAAGGATGCCATATTGTTCCTACTCATTATTACCTCTGTGCTTACAGTACAAGCTACACGCTTTCTTCACCTTCCCCTTCCATATTTATTCCTTAAATCTTTCCCAGAATGTTTAGCTAGTACTTATTATTTTTTTTCATTACTTTCTTCTCAAGGAAAATCTTAGGCACATCACCTACTAGTTCCAATAAATTATAATCTTAATCCAGATATGCACATTATTTAATTATTTACACTTTTTTGACCAGGTTAGTCCCACTAGACCAATGGCCTCTTTTCATGGGAGACCAAAGCGGTATTCATGCTGACTACAGTAAATTTGGCCAGTATTCTGAGGAACTTCCCCTACTCTTTATGATAAGTGAAACCGGATATTTTACATCCCTGTGAGCTATCAACAAAGCAGGCTGATGGGGCCTTGGTTCAATGTCTCATCTGAAGGACAGGAGTGCAGCACGCCCTTATGCTGCACTGAAGTACAGTACTGGAAAACTATCCCAGCTACTTGTTGTGGGAATAGAACTCAAAGCCTTCTGCACCAGAAGCAACTGTGATACCAAAAACAAACATAAAAAGCAAATGTGTTACCTGTTGAGCAACTGAAACTAAAGGCCATGCTTATCAATATATTTTATATCCTTACCAGTATGGCATACAGAAATATCAACCACTGGCTGCATTACATCATAACAGCATACATAATATGCATTTTTCTCTCAGAATGTATTTCAGCCATCATAACACTAAAAACAAATATATTTCACACATTTGCAGTTTGTCTTTTCTGTCACAATCTCTTTTTCCACCCAATGTTTCTGTACTGCACAGTTAAAGCCTCCAGCTGTACTACTGAAACACTAGAATGCAGTTCTACTCTCATCACTTCCAAGGTGACAAGATCTGTTACATCTTACTATACCATTAAAGATTTCTGATGTAAAAGCTCCAGTGGCAAGTTAGCTTGATGTTTTTCCTTCCTGTTAGCTAAATAAAAGCAGACAGAAAGTTCAGGGTTACAAGCTATCAGTATGATTACAAAGCAGTCCTCATAAGAGCAGCTGCGAAATTTCAGATTTCTTTTTTTTATTTTACTTCTGTTTACATGTCACAGAAAACTATGATATTATAAATGAAACACCCTCATTTTTCATGACTCAAAAGAAACAATTAAGATTCTTCAATAGCAAGCCATAGTTTTGAGCATAAACTAAAATGTATTCTTTGCACTGCTTACTGGTATTCATTGTCTGAAAAAGACGATTCCAGCAGTGCCTTATTCTGTAAATTTTAAATGATAACAAAGGTAACAAGTTGCACTTCACAATTACTATTAAATAAGTTTGAACCACTGCAAAAAACTTACTAATTAGATTCTCTTGGGAATGGATATGTTAACCTCTTTAACAGATTTACTGATTTCCTTTGTATTACCATAGTGTCTTTATAACTAAGTCCTATAATGTGAGAAACAATTTTATTTCCATTCATTTGGTGATTAAAACACACACACACACACACACACACACACACACACACACACACACACACACACACACACACACACACACACACACGTGCACTACGAAAAAAATCACATCATAATCTGGCATTTCTACAACAACCAGCTTGAATTAAATCACATTTCCTTCTCAATTTGCATCAGTTTTTAGCTCTGCATCTTTTAATACCACCAAATGTTCTGACATAAAAACATATCATGTCAATTCCCAGAACTTTTAAGTATTCATTATATTGCAGGAAAAAGTAAAAGCTATGCTGTGTAAACTAATGAAATATAAAATGTTTTTCAAGATGTAAACTCAGCATTCAGCATTAAAATATTTATCTCCATTCCAGATATGTTACCCATCCTCTCTCCCTTATGATAAATCATTCAGTCAATCAAATCAAACTGCTTTTTATAAAACCAAACTTCTGTTTAATAGCCACTGTATTACACACCTTTAAATGTTTTGGAAGAATCAGAAGCAAGGCGTACTGCAAGTCCAAGTCCTATCCCTGAAGAACATCCTGTAATGAGAACAATTGTTTTTTCCATCGTCCAGATTTGGTGAACTATACTTCAGAAAGTATGGTTTAACCATCCAAAGGTTCAAAGAGTCTATGCCAGTAAAAAGCAGCTCCAACAGGATGTAAGTTAACATTCTTTCTTTGAGGGTGGAGTTTATTTAGTGTTTTGTCTAATGTACTATCTCAAGGTTATGCAGTGATAAATAACCTAATATATTTTGTTTGAGGAACTGTATTCTGATTGGTTGTTCTTTAGTGCTGTAGAATAACAATGATTTAATACCATACAGTAAGCATCATGTTCATGCCAGAGTGCAAAAAGGAAAACTATCTGAAACCAGAAACAGTTCATAAATCAGAACTAAAATCCTGGAATTCCTTGAAACATGTCACTCAATACTCTTCTGGTATATTGTGACTCTAAAATGTGACCAAATACACAGTAAAGTGGCAATTACTAGTAAAAGGTAAGGCAGTATAGAACATTGCTAAAGTGGAACATTATGAAGTTTCCAAAGCAAGTCTTGGATTTTATCTGACACTTTTGTATAGACTCACAACACTCTTTACTAATATCTGCCAGTAACTTTGAAGATTACCATGTTGTCCATTTCATTCCTCAGTCACCCCTCCATCCAGCACTGCAATAAACTACAAAGATAATCCTGCATCTCCCATTTCTTCACTCAAGCCCTACTCCAAATGACTTCACTGATTGCAACTTGTAAATACAAGCATCTTCTATGCCTCCTCTAAATAAGGGCACTGCTAACTCAGTACGGTCTCCCTCAACAAGATGTAAATAAACAACTGAACTGAATCAAACCCTAAAGCATCTATTGCCCTGTGCTATTCCATGCTTTCTAAATAAGTGAAGTGAAAACATCAACAGGCAGTTAGCTGTACTTTCTGCACCGCCCACCCCAATTACCACTATTATCATCATGGCTTGAACTGCCTGTATTTAGCTTACAATAAATTTAACAATTCACATTTTTAGCACATTCCTTAGATATTACCTTTGTAAACTAGACAATATCACCATTCTAATTTCCTGACTTTAACAAATGTTGGTCTGATGCATCACTTCCTAGCCAGAAATGGACAGTGGGTATGGGCTCACATCTTGATTCCAATCAAGAATATTTGAAACAGAAAAAAAAAAAAAAACAATTGAAATACGTTAACACAAAGTATCTGGCAGTATAGTATAAGTGAAATATTACATTTATACCTGTGAGCATAAATGCAAAGTCTTAATTACTAGCTAATAAGCTTCATTTCATTTTATTGTCATGGGTCTGAGTCCTTCTTTCTCTGTGGAATGTATGTTTTCAGTAAATGCAGAAAACAACAGGACAGCTTTATCACTGTAAGCCACTTTCAGCCAACATGAGCAGCAGCCCTTTCTCCACTATTGTGTCACCATAGAGCTGATATATAAAAGTTACAGGGTGTGTGGGGAGGTCTTCTCCCACATGGAGGGTGCAGAAAAAAAATTGGTTTCTGTTTGGTGTAAGTGGTTTTCAGAATTTTTTTCAGCTGCTTTGTCTGTTGGACAAACAGCATTCAACAAATAATTACGAATCCTTTCTCTACTTACATAATGTGTAAATCTGGGCAAGGTTGTTAACCAGACCTATGTTACTTAGTTGTACCTGAAAGGAAGTACTTGCCCTCATTGAGTCTTCCCTAGCTAAGAAAGGAATGAACATGTTAAACCCATAACAATTGACAAAGCACATTCCTTGTGTGTGTGTGTGTGTGTGTGTGTGTGTGTGTGTGTGTGTGTGTGTGTGTGTGTGTGTGTGTGAGTGTGTGTGTGTGCATGTGGTATGTGCGTAGATATACACAGATATACAGCTATGATAGGAAACAGCACACAAGAATGACATATGTTCACAGGCTATGCCAATGGAAGTGAGAGGCCCAAGCAAGAAACATGAAACACGTAGCATGACCTTTCACCCACCCCGAGCTGGACACGGGAAACATACACACAAACAATGTAAAGAGTCCACTGCTCTCCAGACCACAGGCAGGATACAACTTGGGGGGGGGTACACAGTGCACCCATCAATTCTAATCTTGGAACACAGACAGGAGCATACCTTGCGGGCCACCCCAAAAATTGGCAAGACCAAAAGAAGGTGATAAACCGAACATTCTGGCTGGGGTGTATACATACCCGGAATACAAGGGTGGGAAAGCCTGATGACCCATAGGTCGAGACAATTCAGAACCGACCAGAACCCAGGGTAAGGATGGGTGCTGTAGAGGAAGTGCGGGTGGGGGAATTATGGGTAGCTACTTATGGGTCTAGGTGTGCAGGTGTTGGCTGATGTCAACAAATATGGAGAGCCCCAGGGAAATAAGCAAATGTTTTCATTGGGCAGAGGTGTCACTCAATGAGCAGCCACACCCACTACGAGTCCCACTGTAGCAAAGTGCAATCTATATGGCAAGGAATGAAATAACCAGATGCAGATGTATATATTTAGAGGTATGTGTGTGTATATCTACCCATAGCGAAATAGAGATAAGCCTCTCCATCTCCGTAGTACAAATGTATACATACAGAGACAGAAAACATATACAAACCCACATATAGATATATACATATGCATACACCCATAGACCCATATGTTGTTATATATATATATATATATATATATATATATATATATATATATATATATATATATAGACAGCAATATATAAATATATACATGTATGCATTGCATACATATACAGATATATCTGTATATAGTAATATATATATATATATATATATATATATATATATATATATATATATATATATATATATATATATATGACTGTAAATATACACATGTATATATCTAGGATATGATACAGCAGTTACGAGTTACATATGTTCCCAGGCCGTGCATATGGGTGTGAGGGGTCTAATAAACAAATGTGTAACATGCAGCATCAACCCCCCCCCACACCTCCCAGCTAGGCCGGTGAGACATACAGACACACAATAAAAGTAAACACACCACTGCTTCCCAGACCACCAGCAGGATACTACCAGTGGGAGAGACCTGCCAGGTCTAATCTTGAAACGTAGACATCGATGTCCCTTGTGAGACACCCAAAAATTAATGATCATCAAAGGCAGTCCCAGAAATGATTCATCAAACCAGGCTGTAGATGTACATGGACCAGTAGGTTGTGCAAGCCTGATTACCCATGGGTCGACACAACGTATGACATATGTCCTGACACGCGGAGAGTGGGCAGTGTGTAGTGGTGTATTTATACCCCACCTACACCCACAGTAAGAATGAGTGCTGTAGAGGAGAGGCAGGTGGGGGAACTATGGGTGTGCAATTATGGGCCTAGGCATGCAGGTGTTGGCTGGCACAGTCGTATTAGGACTGCCCCGGGAATGTAAGTAATATTCAGAAATGGGCATAGCTGACGCCCATACCTCTCAACCACTACGAGCAAATCCACTGGACAGGACATAAACCATTGGGGGAACAAATAGGGACCCTACCTCTGAACTGTCCCCGATTTCCAGGGACGTCCCTGATTTCGACTCAATTTCTAACTCTCTCCCACTTAATCCCTCCTAAACCTAGTGACTTTTGGAGGAAAGGTGGTGAATTACACATAATGAATAATGACAATTAAGAGTCATAAACATCATTTACCTCAAAAAATGTGTATGAATTCATATGCTCTGTGTCTGTCAATGTGTCAGGTTAATAGCACTAATAATTTAAATGTGTCCCTGATGTTATTATGATGTGTCCCTGATTCAGTTGGTATTTTTCCCCAATCGTATGAGAGGTCTGATAGGGACAGAAAGCACATACTCCACGGGTAACCTCAGAAAGATGATAGAATATTAGGTATGCAGTAGCATGACTCAGCTGAAGGATGTGGGTTCCAAAACCCAATTACTTGTTTGTATTGAAGAGTGTCACTTCCCATGTATTAGCCAGACAGGTGCAGACTGTAAGAGGAACACACCAATAATATGAATCAAACTCTGGACAGGCTGCAGATTCTGTACAGTCGAATAGCATGCTTTTGCCTAATGGGCAGTCATTCCCGATACTGTAGGCATGTAATCCGATGTAATAGGCATCACAAGGTCATATCGTATTCCTCACTCCCACCCAGAGGTGTGAGTGTCAGATGCAAACACCAAATGCAGTGCATTTGCATGTGCGGGAGCAAGCGGGTGTAAGCCTGTTTTGCTGCCAGTATGAAAGTATTACACTGGTGAAGCAATGTAGAGGCTAATTGAGTTTAAGAAACTGTAACTGTAGGTTAGCATTGCTTAGCTGCGTGCAAACCCACGCACACCCACTCATAACTGCTTTAATGTGCCTTAATCACTCCGTATCCAACGGCCTTGTTCTGCCCAGCAACAAAATAAACGGCCTCTGCAAGGCTCAAAACCAGGACCCTGTACACACAGCTATTGTGATTTACCACTAAGCCATGGCAGATATACAGACATCAGAACTTATCACAAACATATCATCCAGTGCAGTCATTCAACAGTATAGGAAATGTATTTCATCATGTAGATGTATGTGTGTGTGTTTATGTTCAGATATAGATACATACACATGCACACACACACACACACACACACACACACACACACACACACACACACACACACACACACACACACATATATATATATATATATATATATATATATATATATATATATCAAGAACATCCCATGTAACAACAAAGCAATACAAAGGAATGAAATGGGAAACACCAGCAATGCCTGTATAATGTAGTGGTGTTGTTCTGTGTAAAATCAAGACTCCCTCAGACAGATATGTGTCATTAAAACACGCAAATATTTGTACAATGGCCAAATACATCACTCTGTGCATTTTATTTACATTAACACAACAGTTCCTGTCCAGTCATTATGTGACAACAGTACTCTTGCAAGGTGCTGTGTGCGATATCATCATCATGAAAAAGGTAAATGGGGTAACCATAGAGGGACCGATAGTGTTGTATGTACAATGGGGTCGTCTGTATCATGTGTACCTGGAACCTTTAGGAGTCATGTGCATACCAGGATTGTGTGCCTGAGAGACAGGGGTGAGGACAACTGGAGTATGTTGTGATGCATATTAAAAGGGTTATATGTGTCCAGTGGACATGTGTGTGAAATGGACAGCTATGTATGGGGCAAATGTTGTTCTAGGCACCGATTAGCCTTTTGTTTCTGTAGGGTGAGAGTAGGATGTGGGGGAAGGAGAGTAGGTATGCTTGTGGACGATAGGTTGGGTAGGATGCAGACAAGACAGCATACAGAGTCAGTATATTACACATGTAGGGGGATACACCTTGGACGTGGAGGGGTGTTTGGCAGTCACAAGCCCATGACCCCCCAGATGGAAACAGTGGGATGGAGGTCCCCAGCCATGGGCAGCCACAAGTGTACCAAAACAGCCACAAAGGTGGCAGTGCTGGGGGCTGTCTAGGAGGGTCATGCTCACCCTGTAAATGTGACACTCTGCCCTTGAGCTGTTGTATCTGGCCTCAGAACCCCTTATTGAGCCCCCTGTGCACCACATCTGGGACTGTTCCTGTCTGAACCTGCTCCCAGGGGGGACAAGCCCCATCCTCAGTGGCGGTTCCACCAGAAGGTGGTGCAGAGCCAACAGAGGTGAAGGTCCAAGGCTGGGCCCCAGATGTGCTGGTGCCCAGTGCCATGGCCAGCTGAAGTGAGACAGGAGGTTCTGCCGGGACTTCCAAACCCATACAGCCTATGGTGGTGCAGTTTAAACACAGATATGGCTTAGTAATAGTCAACAGAATTCAGAATTACTTATAACAGCATGCATAGATATGACCATCAACCCAACACAACAGAATGTATACATTTGCAGAGGGAGCACAACAAATGCATATATACTGCATGACATCTGCACAAAGTGTAGAAGACTTGTGACTGCAGCTATGAACAGTGGCCCATTACTGGCATGTCATTGAGAATCCCAGACAGTGTCTGTCATACTACTATTTCATGTGACATATGTCCAATCAGGGATGCGATGGCAGTAACTCATCACTAACACCATGTACTGACTGCAATCCTCACACTATGCTCCTGCAGTTCACAGATGTGTTTTCAGTGAGTAACACAGGAAACAAATGGTTCCACACACTGACCAGTCCACAGATGGCCCTACAGATGGGGGTCTCTCACAAACAAAGCACTGTCTTGTCAGTTTTAAAACATGCAGAATAGCCATTACCACAAACAACTTGTTAAACTGGCAGTAGTCTAAATGAAGCATAGCTACACGTACATGCTGTAATCATGTCCGGCACATCACTTTCCTGTCTTTAGGCTATTTCCCACTGTGTATGTTGTTTGAGGAACATCCAGATATCATCTGTGATGCCATTTACCAAACACCAGATCCAGGTACCACTCACAGCGACTGTCATGGGCAAACACCAACATGATGTTCCTAGATATTGTACTGTGTTTCCATGCGATTGGCTATGGGATAATCACAGCTGTTCCACATGCAATCAGCTAGAGGAGAACTGCAATAGGTGCAGAGGCCATCACCTGATCATGACCATCACTTACAAACCACAAGCTGCTGCTGAGCAGGTGTACAACTCCACATCCACCAGAGAGTGCTTGGGAGGGACAGACAGAAGCAAAGTACATCAGAGAAGGGCTTGGAGACTAAAACCTAAGCATCATCTGTCACACACCTACCAGTACAGGGGTTCAAACCCATGACTGAGTAATCATTACTATTAAAAGTGCATGCAGTTACTCCATGTGCCACAAAGCTGACATGTTGGTGTGCTGTAATAACATATATGTGTGCTGGTGAGCTACATCTGCAACAGAGATATAGTAGACATACATTAGGTATAGCACACATGGCTGTCCACATTAACGGATGTCATTGTCAACACAATCACACTCTGTAATGGACTCACATTGACACACTTTGCCAGACCCACAAATACACTTCCTAACTACTTAGTTTGCCACACTGCAGTAATGCGCAGGTACTACATGCACCACAGTGGATATCCAGAGATTCTATAGGCTAGGGCATGTGAACGTGTCTGACATTGGTCGGTATGCCAATGGGAGTTATACTGTGGTTGGGAGCATCATACCCCACATGCAGACACAAGGTGCCAGTACTGACATGCATGTATGCATTGCTTCATGGGTGTGTAGTGGTTGGCTGTGCAAGATGGCTGTACAAGGCTGGGTGAGGGGTAATCCTTGGCATCACGTCATCTGACAATGGTGTGCAGTGTGGTACAGGGGTGGGGTGTCTGCAATGTCCCACACAGATGGGTATTGTATGAACTGTCCTGACATCCTGGTTACCATTTTGTATGGCCATAGCTTTGCAATGCATGCCATGTCTGTGTTTGATAGTTCTTGACATGGGCATTGCCTGGGATGTACACGTCCCACAATAATGTACAGTGACATGTACAAGTGTACCTGGTTTGGCAGGCACATGTTGTGTACACAGACTGTTATCCTCAGATATGCCAGTACTGACCTGGTGTGGCAGAACCTGCTTATAGACAGCAGGTTGACCCTGCACCTGCACTGATAGCATGATACAGGTATTCCCTGGTGTCAGTGACATCGGTCCATACAGGGCACATGTGTAAGGCATTCTATGGTCTCTGTGGATCACATTTGATGGCACCACATATGTTGCAGGCATCCAGTGGGGAACATTTTGAAGGCACATTGTCTGCAATTATGTGTCTATTGTACTGCTATACAGGGTGCCATGCCCTCTGCAGCCACTGCAATCACACCATGCCTACTATCTGTCATCAATGTGAAGGGTACTAGCAACATAGCGGGATATTCTAGGCAAGTGTGTATAGGTATGACACATGGGTTCAGAACGTATTCCGGGTAATAGTAGGGTTGCATACTTTGTTCACTAGGCTTTTTGCCAGATGTAGGGGTATGGCTTGCCAACACAGTCCCTTGGCTGACTGACATCTGTACTCCTTGTGAAGTGGACATTGTGACATATAATACGGACACCATATAGGAAAACTACAAAATCCACTCTCCAACATGTCCAGTGGTTAGACACTCACAGCCACCTCCACACAGGCTATGGCTGTCAAACACATACCTGTCATGTCTTGGAATAAAACCCCTACCTAACTAGAGAATCACACTACAGCATTACACAGTTATAGCACACACTACGGAGGTTACTGGGGTACAGCAGTCCCAGAGCTGTATTGCTAGGTGGATGACAACAGAAGGATTGCCAAAGGTGGTTATGGGAATTGTAAAGAGTGTGCATACTCTAAAAAGCATTGTTCCATTCTCAGGCAGACACACACACACACACACACACACACACACAGTTGGCCTCTTTTGGAATAGAACCCCTACCTAACTAGTTTATCACACTACAGCAATACGCAATTACAGCACGCGCTACAGAGAATTTGTTTGCGTCTTTCGGCTTTTTCCCGGTTAGGGGTCGCCACAGTGGAACTCCAGTCTGCTAATGATTGGCAGTTGAGTTTTATGTACTGGCTTGCCAGGCCTGACGCACAACCTTCAACGAAGGTACACCCATTCACGCATGTCTCCAAGCAGAAGACGCTTTAGCTGAGAATCGAACCGGACAGCGTCTTACTGTGAGGCGACAACACTCCCGCAGCACCACTACCACGCACTACAGAGAATACTGGGTTGCAACAGTCCCAGAGGTGTATTTCCAGGTGGGTGACATCAGCAGGTTTGCCAAAGGTGGGTATGTGAATTGTAAAGAGTGTGCATACTCTAAAAGCATTGTTTCTTTCACAGGCAAGTACACACACACACACACACACACACACACACACACACACACACACACACACACACACACACACACTTGACCTGTTTGGGATTAGAACACCTACTAAACTAGTTTAACACATTACAGCATTATGTAGTTACAGCACACACCATGGAGATTACTAAATTACAGCAGTCCCAGAGGTGTATTTGTAGGTGGGTAACATCAGCAGGACTGCCAAAGAAGGGCATTTCAAGTGTACTGCGAGTTGTACATGTCTGTTACCTGCATGTACCCACTGCTTACGGTCATGAAAACACATTTACACCTGCTTACAACTGCCTTATGCAGTCCTAATTGACAATATCAACAAGGCTTGCAGGTCTGGAACCCTGGACCATGCACACTGAGGTCACGGGATGTACCACTAAGCCATCTGGGTTGTATACATGTTTTATGGAGACTATAATGCACATCTTAATACAGGTATTCCACAATTCTGAAAACAAATGGGACAGTCACTTTGTGTGCATATGTACAATACCCTTGAATGTACTGTACTCTGTGAAACAACAAAGACAAGTCTACATCTGTACAACTGTCATAACTACATTTATATATATGCACCTACGGGATGTGTATACACACACACACACACACACACACACACACACACACACACACATATATATATATATATATATGCATATACACAGATACAGCTATAGCTATATATATATATATATATATATATATATATATATATATATATATATATATATACACACACACACACACACACACACACACACACACACACACACACACACACACATCTGAACACCCTTTGTAACACAGAAGGGTTCCAAAGGAACTGACGTGTACACAAAACAGAGGCATCTCTTGTGTTATAACATTTAAATCTTAAGCAGTTCACCAGAGAAGGGATGGTTGTTGTGCATGTGGAGTTTGGGGTGGGGAATGATGGGTATGGACTTATACCCCAGTGGCCACTTTTGTGTCACTGCTCTACAGTGGCACAGGAAAATAACATACCCAACTGTAGTTATGCTTGACTGTGTATTCTTTACCATTCCTAACTATGCAATACTTTGTAGACACTGGTCACCACAGATGGCTACCATGGTGTGCTAAAAGACATTACACATGTGTATGCCTGGCTACAGGGTAGTCACACACACAAATGTGTACACACTTGCCAGTATTGTGCATACACATCTTGCCTATGTAAAGGTAACTTGTACAGCGGTATGCAGTTGGGGTATGTGCCACAGAACACATACAAATACACTTACTCTGATTTGACTTCTGAGCTGGGTGACATCACAGGGCCGATTACTTGCAGTGGGGAGGGGGGAAGAGAGAGATTTCGCAGTTGACAAGGATAAAGGCTAGTGCAAAAGGAGGTATCTCTTTGGAATGCAGCAAAACCCGCTGTCATGACAGGATGCAGACACAAATACACACACACAACCACAGTCAGCCATTTGCTGACACACACACTCAGGCAGTTGCTGAGACACACACACACACACACACACACACACACACACACACACACACACACACACACACACACACACACTCAACCATTTGCTGACACACACATTCAGGCATTTGCTGTCACACATACAAATACACGTACACAGTTGCCAGTGGTGGGATCAGAACTCCTGCCTATCTACAGATCACTATTACAGTACTACGCAGTTACGAGATGCGCCACAGAGATTACACATTCCAAGGCATTCAGACTGCCCTTTTAAGATTGAGGACAACAGGGAGACTGACAGTCACAAAGTACATAGCTGTAAACCTGTGTGTTTAAAGTAGGTGTCTATTACAACCTGTATGCACAAACAAGACGCATCAACTGCAGGTAGGCCTGAAAGGTATAGTTGTAGCACAACAGGAACCTGAACTGGAGAGTATGGCCATCTGTGGAATGGACAACTACTCTTACTATACAGGGTTACAGTGGGCATGCTCATACACTTAGTAGCACAGGGCCGTTTGGGATGCACTATGACTATAACTACACAAGGTTATACTGGGCATGCTCATACACTTAGTAACAAAGGGCTTGTTGGATGCACTGACTCAAATTACACAAGGTGGCAGTGGGTACACTCATACACTTTGTTTGGGATGCACTCCGATTCTAAACACAGAAGGCCACAGTGTGCATGCTCATACACTTACATGTACAAAACACATTGTAATGGACTCCTACTGTAAACACATAGGTTTACAGCTATGTACATCTTACCTGTCAGTATATATGCACATCATACTGGTTTACTATCTGATACTTGTATGTGACCCATAAATTATATATCTCTGTCTGTGCTGTGTGATACACATGCATACATGTACAAGAAGTACTGACATATATATGTTAAGTATACACATTCATGCATTTGTGGAGGTGACAGACAATAGGTTACCTGGGTCACACAGGTGGATGCTACATATAGCATGTGTCACACACCTTGCTGCCCTGAAAGGCATACATTGATAGCAGGTTGTGGACAGTGGTATTATATGTGGAACAGTGGCATGTGCAAGCATAATGTGTGAGTCACATTGTATAATGGTACTGAGGTGCAGGTGTCAAGATGACCTCTCCCGGCTGTGTTAGTAGTTGTCATTATTAGCAGGATTGCTACCCTAAGTATATCTCACATTGGTCATATACACAATTTCTGCTGCTGTCCGTCACCTTATATGAGGCATTTGCTACCAAGCACATTACTGCCACTCACAGTGATGTCATGGTACGAGTGGCAACTGCTAGACCAAAACAATGAGCCAATGTCATGCTGTTATTATGAGGTTGTCCAGTGTCTGTCATTCTGGACTGTCATAACTGACTGACAAGCCTTCAACACAGAGCACATGCATCCATGATTCACATGTGTGCGGATAATACCTAGGTCGCATTTACCCATATAGCCACATTCCAAGGCAAATGTCCTACACCCAGAAGTAACACACTGACACCTGCAAGACAATTGCATTGGATGTTTATGCTAACCAATGCTAGACGTGTGGCTTTAGTAATCCATTTGCTCAATGCAGAACCTACAATGGAAAATATTGACATCTGTGCAGTGAGGAACACTTGGCTGAAGTAGTACACAATTGCACTTCCACCATATAACTCAGATCCAGACATGTGTGCCATAACAGTGGTTAGTACCATTCCAGGTGGTGGTATACACATATTCACAAAGGCTACTCACATGTAAAGACCACTACTCTGACATAAGCATCACAGATGAGTCAGGTACAGGTGACAGTGGAAAATGCTGCATTCTAGGTTGTATCCTCATATACATCCACCCCCTTGTCTCCAGACTACTAACACACATCCGTATGTGGTATGACATAGTATGGTAGACCACCAGATAACCCTCGATTGGTGGACTGTACCTCGGCCTACATCAACTGTGCAAAGTACCCATGTACAGACATAGCTGCATAATGTGTTATGCAATACAATAATACCACTGTTTGTAACCAGCTCAGTTGTACACATACCAGGGTCCCCCAGATGTTGTCAGCATTAACACCGTTGACTGATGCTGCACACCAGTAAACAACACCCTCATGGTTTTATATGACCTAACTGTACCTGCCCTGGATATGTACATCCCACCCTCATACAACATAAATGACATTACCATAGCTTTAATTATCCTTTCTACATACAGTCATTACATACATGCACATGGCAGATAGCATGCTAACAGTACGTAAGGTTTGATACCTATGTTAACAGAGGTAATATTCCCTCTCTACTGGTCACCCATGACACCTATCATATCATATAACACCCCATGTGGCATGTATGTCTTTAGACATGTCCACCTAATACAATGCCTACAAACATACCCAAATAACAAGATCATAGGACCTACACAAGGCCTGTATTGACAGACTCAGGAAAATCCAGCTCTGCTCTGTATGTTCCTGAGTAGTCACAGGTGATATGTTTATGACATCTACAGCCATGTGTGGCCACAGCTCCTACATATACTCCATGTCAACAATTGCAAGCCATGCATGCTTTGTACTGTCTGGACATTAGCCTTAGTAACACAATAGCCAGTACATGCTGGGGTGAGGTGTTTACAAGCCACAGACCTCGCACATGCTTGAATGAGTGTACTGCCTAGCTCTAACAGAGCACATTGCTGGCACTCTTCCAGTAAACATGAGGTATGTGTGGCAAATATGATGTGCTCACTGTTGACCATTATAGTGCCCTGGCTTCACCAGGGCACTGTCAAGTAACAGTTTGTAGGAGCATGACATGGAATAATGCTGTGTGTGTCTCGCTGATATGTGCTGTTGTCATATATGTACACTTATCTACTTGGTGAAGGTGGTAGTGTTCTACCAGTACATGAATACAACATCCATTATGGTGTAATGCTCGGCTATGTTTCACACATGGCGTGGGGAAGGTGTGGAATGTATCCTCTTGACCTGCTAGTGCAATTACTGATGTAGACCGCATATGTATACATGTATTGATGTTTGTGTAGATTCCATGTGTGTGCAGTGTCTGATGTCTGAAGGTGACTGCTGTCTTAGTACATCATGCTGTTACAATACAGCTTCAACATTCCCAACTCTATATGGTGATATGCTCTAAGTACAGTAAGCCGTACAAGAGGTATAGACAGATGTTTTGACATGACTACTAAGTGGTGGGGCTTCTTTGCAGATGAATGATTACTGAGGACAGTTCACTGGTGTGTTACAACCAGTCCTATAATAGCCTGTGTAACTGCTAAGGTCAGGTTTTATTAATTGAAGTGGACGACAGACAATGTAGAATGCTGTAAGGGTGACACTGAAGGCAAACCTCATGACACCTGTAACAGTAATATCTCCCCTGTGCATATATTGTGCATATATCAGCACAGTTGGCAAAGTAAAGAATCAGTAAGCTTTGTACCGGATGCGATAGTGCTGTACTTCTGTAATATCTATCATGAGATAGACAGGTGTTTGATTCACAGTACTGGCATGTGTGGGTGTGTGTGTGTCCATATATGTCACGTATGGTTGGGAATACATCCCACATGTTATCACTCTCCTGAACACTGTTGTTGATACCAGTACAGAATGAAGTGTAGAGAGAAAGGCATAGGCAGGTGGTTGAACCTCACACATGTAAAGTGTCTGTATGGTTGTGACATAGGTGTATATCTTTGTGAATGTCACAGTGTGTGTGTGTGTGTGTGTGTGTGTGTGTGTGTGTGTGTGTGTGTGTGTGTGTGTGTGTGTGTGTGTGTGTGTGTGTGTGTGTGTATGGCTGTCCGGTCCCTGGAGTGAGGCTGTATTTTACAATAGTGAAATGTTAATGTCCACTACCCCCATCCACTCAGTGCAATCTAGCATCCCTATTGATATCATCAATTGTAGACGGGCATTCAACCCACTTGTTAACATGTACACCCTGGGGTGTAACCTGTTGTTCCATAGCCTACTGAAGGACCCCCCTCCCCACATACACTCACTGCACTGTAGTATCTCTGTCGATGTCCTCGATCTTAGGCCATTCCAACTACCTGTACATGTGTAATCTCTGTGACGTGTCTTGTAATTGTGTAGTACTATAATGATGATAGGCAGGGGTTCTCATCCAAACACTGGCAATTGTGTGTGTGTGTGTGTCAGAGTGTGTGTTACTGTGTCTGTGAATCCCTGAGTGTGTGGGTGTGTCTGTGTTTGCATGCTGTCATGGCAGTGGGTATTACTGCTTCCCAATGAGAAGCCACTATTTCCACTGGCCTTTACCCTTCTCATCTGGCATACCACTCTTTTACCTCCTCCTCGCTCCAAGCAACTATACCTGTGATGTCACCCACTATGGATGTGATGGCTCTGAACACTGTAGCTTACTACACAGCTATAATGCTCTTGGATCATTAGAACAGTAAACATAATTGAAACATGGGAGAATATAACTGTGATGTGGAAGCTACAAAGTGCATGCAGGTATTTTCATACTGACCTGTGGGTAGTCAACATGTACATATGGGACACTAACCGCAAACACCGACATCCTCCGGCACATGCAACTACACCTGAAAGAGGAAGGCAGAACGTCAAGATCAACATGCTGTTAGTGTTGTTACACATGATACATACTGTCAAACGTATAAAATGCATTCTAAAACTGTAATACATGGTATGTCTGCTGCCTGTCAACACTACTCAACAATATTAATCTACAATTGTCTACCTAGTATGTTCTCCCTGTGCATCAGACCATATGAGCTTGTCCCTGTACCGATGGTGTGGATGACAGGGATATGGCACAGCATCATCATATGCACAGGATGATAATGTTTGCCAGAGGCCTAGGCTGCGCCATTGGATGATATCATGTGTGTGTGTTAGGACCTGTGATATCATTGGACGTGTGTGGATGTTATGCGTGTGTGTGTTGAGGTGCCCTACATTTGTTTCTGGTGTGTGTGTATGTATGCACACAGGTCTGGCATGTGGCTGGCCTACACAGGGGTATTATTGACAGCTGCAGACTGTACAAGGCAAGTTTCACAGTACATGGTGTCCGGCCACGGCCACGTGAACTGTGCCTGCCAGGGGTTGCATGGGCACTACCAGACAGAGGTCCAGATTGGGTACTGTCTGATGACACATGTCCACTGGAATTGTGTCCCTGTTGGGACCATCCAGGACCACATGTACGTGGCCTGCTGTGTCCTGGTGTAGACTGCACATCACCAGCTGCACTGCTGCTGCTACTGCCACTATGGGAGCAGGCATGTGCAGTAGCATGTTCACATAGACCTTCAACAGGTGATGTAGCTGACCTACGTCCACATGCCCGACGCCTCACTCCCAAAAGATGTTCCAGCATAGGCATTCTACGCTCGAGGATTGACATGCCACAGTCAAGGACTCCCACCATGTCACCCAATTGTCTATCCAAAACATCTGCAAGATGATGGAGAGCATTTACAAGTGCCTGGATGTTGTCAGTTAATGAATGGACAGCAGCCCTCTGAAGCCTCAGACCTTCTCTGTTGTGCCATTCAGCACATGCCTGTGCCTCCATTACAGCCCAAAACATGCGTCTGGTGATTCCAGCTGATGTGCTTTGTCTCGCAGGGGCATGTTGGCCACACTTCCCTGTTCCATGCTACCAACTGCCAACTGTCCTTCTTCTTTGGCCAGTGGTGATGGAGTATGTGTAGGAAGGGGAACTGTGTGCAAGGATGAATGTGAGACAGGTGGAATGGTAACCAATGGCACAAATTCAGCCCCTGACAACCCTGCCTGTGCCTCAATCATACTATCATCATCACTGTTAGAGTCTGTGGGGACACTAACTTCAGGTGGACCGCAGGAGGGCAACGCACCTACATCAACACCTGTGAGGGGAAGACAAGAACTGTACAATACAAGTTATACCAGACACACACACTCAGACAGATACACACACACACACACACACACACACACACACACACACACACACACACACACACACACACACACACACACACACACACACACACGCTACATGCAGGTGATATGGCAGATGGCATTCAGCTTAGACAATTATAGTTTCAGCTTAGACAATTATAGTGGTAGTTATACATCCCTGAGTTGCACACAACAACATGCATGTTATAGCAAACGGCATGCACCTTACATAATTATAGTGGTGGTTAGCATACATACCTGTAGTGCTCCATTTGTGTTAGTAGCCTATGCCCCATACCTGCAACACAATGCATGCACTTTTCACTGTTGCACCGCACTGCCATAGTGTGTGCAACATATACCACATGTTAACAGACCATCACTGACCTTTGTACATCTGCCACTGATGCTTTGTGTTGGCCACTGCCCCTATGTGTGAGAACATGAGCAGTAAGGTATGTCAACTGCATACTATATTTGCCTGAGCCCTAGCTTGCATATCTCCCCCAAAGCAGTGCATGTTTGTTCAACATTATTCTGCCTACCCCTGAGCTGAGTCTAGACATTGCACATGTGGCTGTACACACATGTTTGACATGGCTGTCCCTACCTTGCAATGGTGCCACAGACCAGCACAGGTTTACAGTACACCAGCCTGCTGTGTGGCGTATGACCTTGCCAATCACATGTAGTATGACATGTCTTCTGCTGACGTGTTGAATGACATGCATACATGTGTAACACAATGGTGTCCTTTCCAATCTACAGTATGGTAATGGTGTCTCAATGCAGGGACATGTTATACTAACATGGGCCTTCAGCATATGCAATGTTGTCTGTCCACCCTACAAATATGCAGGGACAAACTACACATTGAGCTGATGTGCATAGCCATTGCAGGGCATCATGTGGCTTCACAATTGCTATACAGAGTGAGCTACTGACACAGTTCATAGCCATGACTATGTTCACATACAATACATATCTAATGTGGAATGTGGCCCACATCACTGAGGTGTATACACACTAAACCCTAAGGTGGAATGTGTGACACAGGTCACAGAAGGGTATACGGATGACACCCCTGCACATCTGCAACCATATTACTGATGCCTGGCAACTATGCCCACACATGGCTAACTTAGCAGTACTCTTATGTCCCACATGACATCCGTGTACCTCACACACGAGGAGCAGGCATGACAGTGATGTCTGACACCAGCAAGGTGAATCTACTGCATCTGTGGCTTGATGTGGATGCATGTGTATGTTGTGCAACACATGTATGTATCTGGATACTGTATAGGTGAATGCTTCCATGTCATGACACACTCCAGATGTTCAAGACATGTTATGTGATGCTTTCATGTTATGCCTACACAAGCTATGCACAGGTCTGTATGATGTTTAGTGTTTCACATCTGCAATATCACCATTACGCAAAGGCCATAGTTGGATTGTGTTGAGCCAGTGTACAACAGGGTGTACACACGTACATCACTTCTACTGTGTGTGTTGCTTCATGTCTCTGGCCATCCTCCATGGCCATGTGTACACATGTTCTGTCCAATGGTTGTGATGGCCATCTTATTTCACATGACAGTGTTATCCCATATGACATATACCCATAGATGTCATATGCTCCACTGAGGACAGGGTTATGCAGACAAAGGGTGGTATGTATGAGATGTGAGACATGTTTTGCAGGATAGTTGAGCAGTGTTGCAGTCAGCCCACTACATGTCATGGACATGTCAGATAGCACATGACATTATGTGACATTCATAGCAAGGGTATAATCCACAAGGGTGTATCCTGTGGGCCGGTCATACTCCAGCTCCAACACATTTAGAGTGTGTGCACACATATGCTCTTTGTACAGTACTGTTCATATTCCCAACATGTGTAATGCTGATATGTAGTACCTGTCCCTACAGTAGAACACACGTCCACCATTGTATTCACTGCTGTCCACACATCTGGCAATGACAGTTTGGAAGGTTTAGTGTAGGTGTTTCATATAGTCTTCAATTGTTTCACATGGGTAAATACTGTGATTCATTGCAGGTCTGACCAGTGTCCATTAACAGGACCACCATACATTATGTGTAAGTGTGTTATGACAGATAGCATGCAATTAATATGTTACATGCATTATCAAGCCTGGTAAATAATAACAATCTCACCTGACACAGACTGCTGTTGCTGCAAAATGCCAGAGGTACCTAAACAAGAGTGTCACAGCAGTAAGATTATTATCCACAACTGTGTGATAGCTACAGGATGCAATGTCCATGTTAGCACATAAGCCAGTACAATACACTACACTATGGAGTATGCACATCTGTGCATACATAGAGTAGCAGACTATAGTATGTGGCATGTGTGCATACATGCCTTGCATATGATGTTACATTACATATTGTACAGTAACACATGTAACTATGTGAAATATAGTTCTATTATATGTACAGTAGTGACTTACAAGGCAACTCCAGGATCAATGGTTGAGAGACACCCACCTCTACAATACCAGCATAAGCTTGTGGATGGAGGTCTGCAGGTGTCCCCAGGTTGGCCAGTAGCTCCTCGGTATGTGCGAGTGGGGACTGGGTGAGTGGCCCCCCACCTGTTGCACCTTGTTCTTTGGTGATTGCATTAGCAGGCTGTTTTGCCCATCTTATGAGGTCAGTGCAGTGTCAACACACCTGCTGATAGGTGCGATTGTGACCGCCAACATCATTTACCTCCTGCAGAGTTCCTCCCACAGGGCATCCTGCTACTGTGCATCCTGTGGCACATGGCTGAAGAGTGTTATGTGGTTGTCGAGGAGGTATGGGATGAGGACCTCATCCTCCAAGTTGCTGTATGCCAGCAGTCTGCTGCATGGCATACCTGGAAGACATAATGACGGAGACAGATCATGGTAACTCACAGAGAAGTACAGCAGTACAGCTGAACATATATGTGTATCACATTTATTAAGATTACAAATACATCTTTGCAAATCTACATGACACTAACACCACTGACATGCATAAGTCACACACATTTGACACTTACTGGTGATATGATGTTATCGCCATATATATGTGTCATGTGATGGCATTGCTCATACACCATGTGGATGCTGTCTTGATGTGGGCATGTCTGTCTGCCTGTACTGGTGTCTTTACCTACCAGCACATGCCTGGATGTGTTCCATTAATGCAATCAACCTTAATGCTGTGTAGATGTCACATATATAGTCATACATAGCCATTAAGGACAAAACCTGTGACCCTGCAGACTTGCAAGCATATATGTGTTTTTCCATATTCATCTACATGGCACTGTACAGCTGTTTAGCATCCTGACATGTATTGCCTGTGTTGCACATGTGTAACACATGGGGCAATAGCTAGCCTGATGGTATTTGCAGGGTTGGATATCAACTATAGCATGTATGGTCATAGTGATTTAGTAGGCTATATGCCCTGGGCCATTTATGAGCCTAGGCAGACAGGTTACCTAGCTGTAGGCAACAGACAGGTAAGTTTCAGTGGCCAGTTCAAGCAGTGGGTGCAAAACGAGCTAGCACAAAGGTTTAGGCAAGCAAAAAACTACTTTATTGTGGCATTTTGAAAAATGAAATAAAAAAACAAAGAAACTGCAAACCGGTTTCGGCCAATGTAACGGTCTTCTTCAGTGCAGAAAGAAAAAGTTCAAGCAGTGCCACAGAACTGATCCACAGGGTTACTGATATATTTGGCATGCAGTCATCACACCATGTCATAGAGTGAGGCAATGTGCAGCTTCACTGGACAGGGATGCATAGTATGGCAAGAGTATGTTAAGTGTATGGGACAGAGATCTGTCAGGCATGTTGTGATCCTTGTACTAGAAAGGTGGATGTCCATGAAGTGTGTGTTTATTTAAGATCAGGATGGGTTAAGTGTAGCATGTCCAACACCTCTGGGTTGGACATGGCTTTATTCAGGGTAGGCTGCATGCTACATAGTGCAGCTAGGGACTGATACAGGGTTCATAACATAGGGGATGACAATGTAATACTTAGCTGTCAGATTGTGGCCATACATCACACACCACACATCTGACACACTAAGGCCCTTCTGTATGTTGAATGCAGCACACAATGAGTCGACTATTGCTCCTAGTTCATAGTCATTTGCAAACATCAATAGGCTAATGCCTTCTGTGTTAGTCTGTGTGGTATAGATAACAAAGAGGGGGAGTACCAGGAATGAACCCTGTATTACTGTGTCTGGCACTGGTTTGATGTGTGTGTATTAGTTAGACACCTTCTGTAGTGTTGGTTCTGCCAGCAGTCCAGTTACCAACCACTTCTGTGACATAAGAATATACACCTAGTTTACTGAGTGTAGCTGGAACACAGTATGGGTGATGGTGTCCTACGACCTGGCAAGGTCATGATATGCAGTGTGAATCAACCCTACTGTCATCTACAACTGTACCGAGTACATCAAATACATTGATCACGGTTCATGGCCTTACAGACCAGACTCAGCAGGGTAGTCATGCACTATTTCCCATTATCAATAGGATCTCCCCCTTTGTGGGGTGTGATAACTGTTGCTGTGCACCATTCAGTGTGTACACAGCCTGACATGGAGCTATGATTGAACATGATGTGTATGTGGATAGCTGAATGTTCTTACATTTGTGTAGGATACACCCTGGGATGTTGACAGGTCCCATGAAAGCTGTATTGTATGGCTTTAGAGAGTGCAGCTTGTACCTGCATAGTCATTATTACAGGGGCCCTGTAGTGTACATGGATATATTACTAAGTGTACCTGTTGGGAAGGGAGGTGAGAGTGGGTTTAGGTTCTCCATGACCCTATCTGGATGATCGGGTGCTATTTCTGTAGGTGCAGTACTTCCCATGCCATAGTGCTGTGCAGCATGGCAGGTCTTGTCGTTGCCATTACGATTAATGACACAGCTATAGAATGCTCTGTGCTTAGCCTTATAATATGTGGCTGATTAGTTTCACAGTAGCTTTGTGTGGTTTTATATGGTGTATCTGCATCTTAATGAGGCTGACCAGGGATCACCTACACTCATGTGCGTTCGCTCTTGCAGCAGTTACTACC
Organism: Protopterus annectens; assembly: GCF_019279795.1. Taxonomy (NCBI): domain Eukaryota; kingdom Metazoa; phylum Chordata; order Ceratodontiformes; family Protopteridae; genus Protopterus; species Protopterus annectens. Next base: position 942,413,159 of record NC_056747.1, read on the forward strand.
TTCTGTGGTACAGTTTAAAGCATGGTACCACCAGTTTGCCTTCTTGTTTGTGTTGGGTTGAATCCTGGTTCTGTTTCAATGGCACAATCACTGCACATATGGGACTGCTTAAGGTTCATTTGTGTAGGAATCAGCATTTGCACATGCATTGTGCATCTGCATGGGTGCCATGACAGTCACCACTCTGCTCTTAGGAAACATAACATTGGCATTGGAGATTAACTATGTGTAGCATACCGTTAGCCCTGTTTGTGTGACTACTGTGATCCAGGTCAGTGGGGTCGATGGAATCCAACATGCATTGAGCGCAGGTGTTGGTACATGAGGAGTCTTCCCAGTTCATAATGGAATAGTTGGGATTAGCCATTATTATGGTTCTGTCTCAGACCTAATCTTCCCCATTACAGCACATTATGACAGTTGGGAAATCCGCGACCTGGTGGGTGATCTGTCTCAAGGTGCAATTTGAATTCCACTTTGGCACAAAGGTAGTTGCTCAGCATAATGCATCTAAAGTTATGCAAGTGCAACTAGCGTGGGGGTGTACTGGTGGGTGATCTTTTGCAAGGTGCAATTTGAAATCCAATTTGGCACAAAAGTAGTTGCTCAGCATAACGCATCTGAAGCTATGCAAGTGCAACTAGCGTGGGGGTGTACATATCCTTCAGGAATATGGACACACCTGCGGCCCATGTGTTCCAATAAAGGATAATGGGTAAGAGGTGAGGTACGTGTTATAACATGGTCATGCAGGTGTGCTCTCCGGAGCATTGAACCATGTCTCAGTCACTGCACAGATATGTTCTCCATGTTAGGGATTGACATATGTGTGTCCGTATATTGTTTCTGACATGTATCATTGTGTAGCAAGACCCACAGTTTTTTGCTTGGCTGTCCCTCTAACATTAGTGGACCTTCACTTGAACTGTGCATGATGAAGGCACTATAGGGGAAGCATGAGCCCTAGGCAGTATCCAGATTCCCAGGGGTGACAGGTGCAGGCCCTGTCTGGCAAAGCATCATGGTCTGTCAACCATGTTATCCCAGGCAGACAGATACTGGCAACTCTTTGAGTTACACCACTACACTAGACAATTGTGGAATACAATCATTTTATCCTTGTACTGCAGTATCATTCTGGCCAATGGCAGAATGCTACCCAAGCCTTGGGACATACCTGCACGGGCTACAAGACCTGACAGTTCCTACATGTGCTTCCATGCAGTCCAGGCTACTGCATCAGAGGTCCTGCACAACAACATGGAATATGCCAGAGCCATGTGTATAGTTCAAAAGGGGGTCTGAGTGTATGGGTATGTGGCTAATCATGGCAGACAGGCAGCTGACAGTATGTATGTCCTCATATAGATTGGTGTGTAACATAGTGCTAGAGTTTGCATTCACAAATGAGTACTTTTGGGCATGTTTCCAGTCACGTGTTCTGAGATGTGGCACAATTATGCAAACTATGTCATACAGTTTGTGTATTTCGGTGTTTGTCTCTTCCTGCTTGGGGGGGTCACTTGTTTGGCCAGATACTTAGAAGTATCTGTGAATGTGTGTGATTTCTGGTAGTGTGTGTGGGTGTCCTTACTGTGTTCTGCTAAGGGTATGTTTTGGTTGTGCTGATAAGCTGCATGTGTTAACCTACACCTCATGACTGTCCAGTCCAGTCATGGCTGTAGACTGGGCTGCCTTCCAGCTTACCCCTGTAGCTGCATCCCAAACAATATGTGGGGCATGGTGTTAGGTGGGTTTGGCAGTGTACATGGCATAGAGATTACATTCCCCCAGGATAGCCACATACACAAAGCTGACATTAGTAAACACCAGTAGCTGACTAGTGGACATGCCTGTATGAGCATTCAGTACTACAAGTACCAAGTACTGTATTTAGTTTACGTATTACTTATGAAGATGTTTTAGACAGTGATGCTCACATGTAAATAATTGTGTTGTGAACATGACAACACTGGCTATTATGGAAACATTGTAGCTACCTTTAGCAGTAATACTCCTCTGAGGAGCACATCACATCCTGTTAGTTGATTACAGATGATGCAAGTGTCTACAGGTCTGTTTCCTTCTCTTGGTATATACTCACATATCCACCAGGACCATGATCTCTGTTGGGCACAGACACCCACTCTCCAAACAGAGTCATGTATCAATAGACTCTGATGCCACTATCAACATGATCAGGATATAATCAGATAGTGTGAGCCATCACCTATGAAGCAGCTATTACACACGGGCAGCTGTCTCCTACATCTTACGCTCCTACTGCAGATGTTACACTGGAGTTAAAGATGATATGCAACCTGTTTCATTACCAGTGCTGTGCACTACCTTACATACAGTATGTGCAAGCGGCTGTTAGGCTGGTAATGAAAGGTTGGGCTACACAAACCTGGCAGTTCAACTAGTGTGTCTCTACTCTCAATATCCACTCTATGTAGGTGTGCACATAGCCATTTGATCCAGCCCTGTAACAAGGGTCACTACACATTTGCATAACATGTACACATGCACAGCTGTTATTGCTTGCAAATGATACTAGAGAGGTCTAGCCCTGTAACAAGGGTCACTACA
>NC_056747.1:942743250-942744495 GCF_019279795.1 Protopterus annectens
TTTCCTAGGCCTATCTAAAGCATTTGACAAGTCCCATGCAAACAACTCATATCTGTCCTCAGTATCCAATCTTTCTCTCAATCAGTCACCAACTGGTTTCAGAGTTACCTGTCTGACTGCCAACAATCTGTTATATGGCAGAATGACATGTCTCCCCAACTACCTGTCTCCATAGGGGCTCCTCAAGGATCCATCCTTGGACCACTACTCTTCTCTGTTTTCACCAGTAAACTAGCCTCTGCCATCAAACATGGCGCACTCATATAATATGCAGATGACTCAACCATCAACTGCTCAGCCCAGTCCCTACCCAAACTGCAAAAAGTCACACAGGAAGCCTTTTCCACCAAATTGCTAGGAGTGGAAATAGACAATAAACTAAAATTTGGCATTGACACATCCATGACCATAACAAAAGTCCAAAAAAACTAGGAGCGTTATACAGAAAAAAGCAACTTCTCACCAAAGCAGCAAAGATTTTAATAGCAAATTCCCATCTTATATCCACCCTACTTTATGCCTCTCCAATATATACCAACCTAAGGCAATGCGATCTAAACAAGCTAGAGACCTGCTCGCCAAATTCGCCAAAAGGGCATCTTACCGTAGTCACCACTGTCTCTCACTTGCTGAACTGGGCTGGCTTGAACTCCCTCACCTTCTTCAATGGCATCAACTCTCACTCGCCCACAAACTAGTAAACCATCCACTAACTGTCCCATCCCTCCAGAATCTACTCCAACCCTAATGCACCACCAGACCACTAAGATCCAGCAACAAAATAACTTGCAGATCACTAAAGCCAATAACTCTGCTGGTGAAGCACTATCCTCTTGCGCCATAGTCAAATTATGGAACTCCCTCCCACCCACAATTACCTCCATACCATCATGCACCCACTTCAAAACATTACTAAAAGCACACTACGCCCTTGCAACTCCCAGTCTAATATCACCCACCCCATCCAACCATTACCTTTCTTTCCACCTCACTAACAACCTTGATTATAGCAAGCTCAGATGGTCATAAGCCTAGTACTTATTATACAGCAGAAACTTCTTATTGTAACATTTGTTAATGTCCGTTATGTACTTCGCAGATAAAGATCATAGTAGTCTACTACTGATGTACTATGTTATTCATCTGTAAATATGTTTGTAATTAATTGCTATGTTAATCAAATTGTTAATCGCTATGTAATCCAATGTAACTACTGTCTGTTTATTTTAACTGTGGAGTTTTTTT